>NC_089503.1:3281626-3480516 GCF_036850995.1 Saccopteryx leptura | reverse complement strand
AGGGAAGTTCATAGCACTACAGGCATTCCTTAAGAAGCTTGAAAAAGCTCAAATAAACAACCTAACCCTTCATCTAAAAGAACTAGAAAAAGAACAGCAAGTAAGGCCAAGAGGTAGTAGAAGAAAGGAAATAATAAAGATCAGAGCAGAAATAAATGACATAGAAGCTAAAGAAACAATACAGAGGATCAATGAAACCAGGAGCTGGTTCTTTGAAAGGGTAAACAAGATGGATGAACCTTTAACAAGACTCACCAAGAAAAGGAGAGGACTCAAATAAATAAAATTAGAAATGAGAGTGGAGAAATAACAACCAACACAACAGAAATACAAAATATTGTAAGAAAATACTATGAAGAACTGTACGCCAAAAAACTAGACAACCTAGATGAAATGGACAAATTCCTTGAATCATATAATCTTCCAAAAATTAATCTGGAAGAATCAGAAAACCTAAACAGATCGATTAAAACAAAAGAGATCAAAACAGTTATCAAAAAACTCCCAAAAAACAAAACCCTTGGGCCCAATGGCATCACTGGTGAATTCTACCAAATATTCAAAGAAGAACAAACTCCTATCTTTCTCAAGCTATTTCAAAAAATTCAAGAGGAAGGAAGACTTCCAAGCTCCTTTTATGAGGTAAGCATAATTCTGATCCCAAAACCAGGCAAAGATAACACAAAGAAAGAAAATTATAGACCAATATTCTTGATGAATTTAGATGCTAAAATCCTCAACAAAATATTAGCAAACTGGATCCAACAATATATGGGAAAAGTCATACATCATGATCAAGTGGGATTTATTCTGGGGAGGCAAGGATGGTACAACATTCATAAATCAATCAATGTGATTCACCACATAAACAAAAGGAAGGAGAAAAACCACACGATAATATCAATAGATGCAAAAAAAGCATTTGATAAAATCCAGCACTCATTTATGATCAAAACTCTTAGCAAAGTGGGAATACAGGAAACATACCTCAACATGATAAAGGACATCTATGACAAACCCACAGCCATCATTATAATTAATGGGCAAAAATTAAAAGCAATTCCCCTAAAATCAGGAACAAGTCAAGGGTGCCCCCTTTCACCACTCTTATTCAACATAGTTCTGGAAGTCCTAGCTACAGCAATCAGACAAGAAGAAGAAATAAAAGGCATCCAAATTGGAAAAGAAGTAAAACTATCATTATTTGCAGATGATATGATACTATATATAGAAAACCCTAAAGTGTCAGTAAAAAAAACTACTGGACCTAATAAATTCAGCAAGGTGGCAGGATATAAAATTAATACACAGAAATCAGAGGCATTTTTATACATGAACGATGAACTGCCAGAAAGAGAAGTTAAGGAAACAATCCCCTTCACTATTGCAACAAAGAAAATAAAGTATCTAGAAGTAAATTTAACCAAAGAGGTTAAAGACTTGTACTCAGAAAATTATAAAACATTGAGAAAAGGAATCAAGGAAGACACAAACAAGTGGAAGTGTATACCATGCTCATGGTTAGGAAGAATAAACATAATTAAAATGTCTATATTACCCAAAGCAATTTATAAATTTAATGCAATACCAATTAAAATACCAATGACATACTTCAAAGATATAGAGCACATATTTCAAAAATTTATATGGAACCAAAAAAGAACACGAATAGCCTCAGTAATCTTGAAAAAGAAGAATAAAGTGGGAGGTATCACACTTCCTGATATCAAGTCCATTGTACTACAAGGCCATTGTACTCAAAACAGCTTGGTACTGGCATAAGAAAAGCATATAGGTCAATGGAACAGAACAGAGAACCCAAATATAAACACATATCTTTATGGACATTTGATATTTGACAAAGGAGGTAAGAGCATACAATGAAGTAGAGACAGCCTCTTTAACAAATGATGTTCGGAAAACTGGACAGCTACCTGCAAAAAAATGAAACTAGACCACCAACTTACACCATGCACAAAAACAAACTCAAAATGGATAAAGGACTTAAATGTAAATCATGAAACCATAAGCATCCTAGAAGAAAACATAGGCAGTAAGCTCACCGACATCTATCGCAGCAATATCTTTGCTGATTTATCTCCACAGGCAAATGAAATAAAAGACAGGATAAACAAATGGGACTATATCAAACTACAGAGCTTTTGCACAGCTAAAGACAATATGAACAGAATAAAAAGACAAACCACACAATGGGAGAACATATTCGACAGTACATCTGATAAGGGATTAATAACCAAAATTTATAAAGAACTTGTAAAACTTAACACCAGGAAGACAAACAATTCAATCAAAAATTGGGCACAAGAAATGAATAGACACTTCTCCAAAGAGGACGTACAGATGGTCAATAGACAGATGAAAAAATGCTCAACATCACTAATCATTAGAGAAATGCAAATTAAAATCTCAATGAGATATCACCTCACACCAGTCAGAATGGCACTCATCAACAAAACAACACATGATAGGAGCTGGCGAGGATGTGGAGAAAGGGGAACCCTCCTGCACTGCTAGAGGGAATGCAGACTGCTGCAGCCACTGTGGAAAACAGTATGGAGATTCCTCAAAAAATTAGAAATAAAACTGCCCTTTGGCCCAGCTATACCACTTATAGGAATATATCTCAAGGACACCATATCACCGACTGAAAAAAAGAAATGCACCCCCAGTTTATGGCAGCATTGTACACAATAGCGAAGATCTGGAAACAGCCCAAGTGTCCATCAGTGGACAAGTGGGTTAAAAAGCAGTGGTACATATACACAATGGAATACTATGGGGCCATGAAAAAGGGAAATATTACCTTTTGCAACAATATGGAGGGACCTGGAAACTATTATGTTGAGTGAAATAAGCCAGACAGACAAAGAAAAATATCATATGACCTCACTCATTTGAGGAATCCAAGGAATAATGAGAACTGAGGAACGGAATTGAGACAGAGGAGGGATCAAAGGGACTAGAGGAAAAGAGGACAGAGGGGAAGGGGATGAGAGGATGGGATAAACCTGAAGGGAAGGGGGGAGGGCACAGTAGGGAGGAGGTAAGGGAGATGCTGAGGGGAATAGGGGGGAGGGAGAATGCATTTGGGGTGACACTAGAATCTATGTAAACACAATTAATTAAATAAATAAATTTTTTAAAGAAAGGGCAATGACTCTTGGATTGAACATAACCACAAGGCAATTAATGTTTTACAAACATCACTTTTACATAATTATAGTTGCTTTTAAATGTAAAAATTATCTGATAAAAACATTCTCTTATTTTGTTTTAAGATTGAATCATGGCTTCTTCGAGTAGCCGTAAATGTAAGAATAGTCCTAACACCTTCTGTTATATATGTGGCTGTTACACACTTCAACGTCAAAGGCACAATATTTCATCATTTGTGACATGTGCATATATTGCCTATTTTCATATTCCCTTTGGCGATCAAGACAAGAATTGGGCTCCTCATATTGTATGTCATAATTGTGAGGAAATGCTTCGTGACTGAACAAAAGGAAAACACAGAGGAGTGCCTTTTGGTATTCCATGGTTTGGTATGAACCTAAGGACCACAGCAGTGACTGTTATTTCTGTCTGATACATACAAAGGGCATCGGCAAGAAAAAACGGCATATGATCGCATATTCTAATATTCCTTCAGCAATATGACCTATCCCACACTCTGAGACACTCCCGGTTCCAGTTTTCAATGGTTTTATTTCTTCTAAGGACGAAGAAAGTGAACATGGTAATCAAGTGTATTTTGATAAGATGCATGAGGAAATGGTTGTAGAATCTGAAGGGTCTTCTTCTGATGCCAAGCAGTCATTAACCCCTCAGCAGTTTA
The DNA here is from genome assembly GCF_036850995.1 of Saccopteryx leptura. Lineage (NCBI taxonomy): Eukaryota > Metazoa > Chordata > Mammalia > Chiroptera > Emballonuridae > Saccopteryx > Saccopteryx leptura. Next base: position 3,476,657 of record NC_089503.1, on the reverse strand, counting down.
GCCAACCAGAATTGAATGACTTAGTAGGAAATTTGGGCCTATTAAAGAAAGCAGCTGAGTTATTAGCCTCCAGACTTCAAGAAAAGAATGTATTTCACCGGTCAGCTAAAGTATCCCATTTCAGGAAGCGTGAACAAATTTTTGTGGACTTTTTTTCCAAAGACAAACACTTTACTTACTGTCATGATATCAGTAGTCTTTTCAGCCAGCTAGGTGTTACCACTTACAGTCCAACAGAATGGCGGCTATTTCTTGACAGCTCTAAACAGAGTCTGAAATGTGTTCTCGTACACAACGGTAATGTTTATGCAGCGGTTCCAATTGGTTATTCAACTCATCTGTGAAAATATTATAAAGACATGAAAATTGTCCTCGGCTTTCTGAAATATGAGAAGCATAACTGGATCATTTGTGTGGATCTTAAGATGGTAAATTTCCTGCTAGGACAACAGAGAGGTTTCACAAAGTATCCTTGCTTTCTGTGTTTGTGGGACAGCCGAGCTCGGGAGAAACACTGGACACAGAAGGAGTGGCCAAAACGTGAAGCTCTGGAAGTAGGGATGCAAAATATTGTGAATGAACCTGTAGTTAATCAAGACAGGATCATTTTCCCCTCACTTCACATCAAAGTTGGCTTAATGAAGCAGTTTGTTCAGACTTTGAATAGAGAAAGTGAATGCTTTCAACATATTATTTCTGCTTTTCCTGCTTGTCTTTCGAGAAGATAAAAGCAGGTGTATTTGATGGACCTCAAATTCAAACCCTCATATATGACTAAGAATTTACCAGGAAGATGAATAAGGAGGAGAAAGCAGCATGGCAGTCTTTTGCAGCAATTACAAAGAACTTCCCTGGCAACAAAAAAGCAGAACACTATGAACTTCTGGTTCAAAGGATGCTGTTGGTTTTCTGCAACATTGGATGAACATGAGCATTAAGATTCACTTCCTGAACAGTCACCTTGATAAGTTTCCCGAAAATCTTGGAGCTGTTAGTGATGAGCAGACTACTGCTGGAGCATCAAACGAGATTGTCCTTAACAAGTACACAAACACAAGAGCTACACATGCAAATTTTTGCCTTAATAGAAGTTAAATAAGTTTTGTGCAAATTTTATGGTAAGTGTTGTAATATGTTCTATTTTGAAATTGTAGACAAATTCTGATGCAATTATATCTTTTAGTGTATTAGTGTATTGACTGCATTATATAAATTATTATGTTTTCACAAAGATGATGGCCAAGAAGACATTCTACTTCATTATGTTAAACTAAATGTTGAATATTTTACAATAAGATGAAAAGTTAAAATCTTGAATTGCAAAAAAACTGTAGCTTACAGAGAAAACTGATGTCAGATTTGAGATTAACACACTCGAATTAGGTAAGAACAAGTGTTTCTGTGGATGCAACAAAAATTTTGTTCCCCAGTGTAATCGACAAACAACAGGTGGTGTGAGGGTGTGGGGAGAAGGGACCCTGGTTCACTGTTCTTGAAATGCAGACGGGTCTCCACTGTGGAAACCAGCATTGAGGTTCCTCAAAATACTAGAGAGAACTATCCTGTCACCCAGGAACCCAAGTTCTGGGTATTTCACTGAAAAAATGCAAAACACAATTCAAAGAGATATACACCCCCCAATGCTCACTGCAGCGTTACTTACAACAGCAGAGATACAGAAGCAGCCTCGGTGTCCCAGCATGGACGACGGGACACAGAAGGAGAGGGGTGTGCACACAGTGGACTGTCACTCAGCATAAAACAGAGTGAAATCTCACCATTTGCAACAACGTGGATGGACCCACAGGGTCCCCTGCTAAGTGAGATCATCAGTCAGAGAAAGACAAACACCGACAGCTTCTCTCTGATGGTTGATTGGCCGCGGAATCCCATGTTGACTTCGGGGCGGGTGCCCGTGTCAGGGAGGGTCCCGGCTGTGAGTCTCAACCCCTCCGAGGTCTGAGGTGAGGGAGCGACTGGGTAGAGTCCATTCCGCCTCCTCTGTTGTCACACACGGAACTGTCAGCTGTGATGAAGAGGACAGAACTGTCATTGCCTTCTGCAACAGTGTTTGATGTCCTTCCAGTGTCCATGTGGATGAAGGGTACTGATGCCCATGTTACTTAGAGCAGCTCTACAGGGGTCTCTGTTAAGCGCTGTAAGGATGTGGAATTTTAAGGGTTGGTGGGGTGATGTGAGTAGCACAGAATCCCCCAGCTGAGGACACAGGAGAGGCTATGTTGCCCACCCTCAGTGGTATGTGTGCACACACATGCACTAACACATGTGCACATACCTGTATGCATGCACACACATGCATATCTATACACACTATTGGAGAGAAACGTGAGTTTCTTCTGGGATCAGGTAAATGAAAACTTCTCTCCTGTAGTAAAATAATCAATGAAAGCCATTACTGGAGAATAAGCAGGGTGTCACCTTATAAATAAGTCAGAGGAGGAGGACAGAAGAGTGACAGGCAGAATTATAAACAGAGGCACAGGCTGGGACGTGATGCTCTGTGTAAGGAAACAGCTGTGGGTGGAGGTCGTTGGGAAACCAGAGCAGAGACAGACAGACGGGGGACTGAGGGTGTCAGTTCCATCAGGGTCCTGCCTGTGCTGACCTCTCCCTGGGAGCAGAGGGCAAAGAGGCCTGGGGGATGCACGGAGGGGAGAAGCGCTCCCCGTCGGAAGGTAGAGGGGACAGGACGTGACCTCAGGGCAGCCGTGTGTCACCTCAGTGCACAGTTGGGACAACACGGACAGGTTTACTTCTCACAAGGAATTCACACAATCGGTGGGGAGGTTATGACGACTTTGCATCTACAGATCCCAGATGGGGGACCCTTTGTGCAGGGTCAGGGCCTGAGGTCCCAGCAGAGCTGCCCGCTCCCCGGGCTCAGGGGGACGTCGTGTTTGTCTGAGGACGGGGCTCTCGTCTGCTCAGGACGTGTCCTCGGTCAGCACACTCTGGAGCAGCTCTCCGAGGGCCCTTCGTCCTAACCGCTGCCCCTGCCTCCCCACGAGGAAATATATGACAGGATTGACCGCACTGTTCAGGGCAGCCAGGAGGCGGCAGATGGGAAGGATGTACGGAAGATGGTCCTTCCTGATTTTGAGTTTTTGAAACAGAAACTGTAAACCAAGGGGCAGCCTGAGCACCAGGTAGGCCAGCACGGTGAGAAGGATGACCCTGTAGAGCTTGGTGACCTGTCTCTGCCGGGAGCAGCAGCGTACACGGATGAGCAGGGTCAGGCTGGACACACACAGCACAAGAAGCGTGAGGAGGGACACAGTACACCAGAAATTGTATTTTACATAAGTTCCGAAAATTGCCACCAACACACAAATACCACGGAATCCCCAGGCAGACTGACAGCCCCCAAATCAGAGCGCACACGATGGTGGAGAGATGGGCCGGGCGGTGGCACTTGTACCAGATGGGGAAGGTGACGGACAGACAGCGTACGGTGCTGATGGCCATCAGCAGATTCAGCCCCGCAAGGCCAGACAGGAGGAAGAGGGCTGTGAAGAATTTTGACATTGCTTTGGTTAAATGATAACTTGAAATAAATATTATGAGCCTGACGCCTAGACATAAGAGGAAGGCGAAGTCCGCGATGGCCAAGTGGAGGATGTAGACCGAGAAGGGGTTCCTCTTCACACGGAACCCGAGCAGCCAGATGACCGTCCCGTTCCCCAACAACCCAAGGAGGGCGATCAACAGACACACTAAGTGAACAATATTTTAGTGATTCAAAAAGAACTGTCTGCCTAGTGCAGGCCCTGTGCTGTTGCATGTCACATTGGCCTCTGCTGGTAACTGAGATCCGTTATTGGGGTCTGACGGCCTGGTCTCCATTTCAATAAAGAAGCCTATGCCAACTTTGCTGGGCTCCTGAGCCATCTGCCGGGCACTGCTGCAGGGTCACCCTGTGAAGACAGAGATGGGCACGGGGCCAGTACCTCTAAGGTCAGGGGCGATCTGGCCACTTTGCAGACACCAGCTTCTGACCCTCCTGGGACACGTGAGCACAGGGACGCGATTGCTGGATGGCGCTGGACGGGGTTCACACACTCGGTGGGTTTTACCTGCAGGAGCCTTTCCCTGGGGAGCCCAAGAACACGACACCCTGTGTGCAGGTGACCTCACCTAGATGAACTGTCCCCACTGCCCCCTGAGCTCCTGAATCCAGGTTTCAAAGATCCTTTCTAGTTCGTGCCTACCAGGGTTAGTCAACCTTTTTATACCTACCGCCCACTTTTGTATCTCTGTTAGTAGTAAAATTTTCTAACCGCCCACCGGTTCCACAGTCATGGTGATTTATAAAGTAGGGAAGTAACTTTACTTTATAAAATTTATAATGCAGATTTACAGCAAGTTAAAGCATATAATAATAATTACTTAGCAAGTACTTTATGTCGGATTTTCGCTAAGTTTGGCAGAATACATCTTTATAAAACAACTTACTATAGTTAAATCTATCTTCTTATTTATACTTTGGTTGCTCCACTACTGCCTACCATGAAAGCTGGAACACCCACTAGGGGGCGGTAGGGACCAGGTTGACGACCACTGGTGTCTACCATGGACATTTGACAAGGGACGTAAATCATGTGCTGCCTTTGCAAGTTGTGTATGATTCATAGTCACTTCATTCCTGTGGAACCTGGGTCCTGAGGGTGATGGGTCACATTGACTATGTCCCCTTACATTCAAGGGAGTTCTTCCTGTTTGCCTGGAGCTGTTCCCATGACAAGAACCACACAAATTGCTGACTTCAAGACATGATTCTCAAATCTCCATGCTCTTCTGTTCTGTTTATGCCTCTCTCCTCTCCTGTCTCTCCTTCCTCCTCTCTCCCCCTCACTCTAAGGGAGACACGTGAAACATCTCACATAGGTTGGACTGTGAAGCCACAGCCTGACTGTCCTGTGGTCAAAGTCTCACCAGGCTCTGGTCCACAGACCACCCGCGATCTGGCTTACTCTGTGGGGTCTAGAAACACTCCCGTGTCCGGTGCTCTTTGGACCCGCTGTCCAGCTCCGTGTCTGTTTGCCAACGAGACAGCTGTTCTCATGAGCTCGTCCCTTCCCTGTGCTACGTGAACAGGACAGAGCAAGTGCTCCACGGGCAGTGTCCCGGCTCCCTCCACGTCCCACCCGTGTCCCCGACAGGCTGGGCTCAGCCACCATAGGGACCACATTTCCTGTCAATGGAGGCTCGAGAGTAAGATGCGGGGAATTCCTTGGCAAGTGGAATAAGGGAAACTGAGGCACAATCATTAAACAAGTCCCAACAATTTGAGCAATTGCAGCCAGCTAACGAACCACAAGGTTTCCTCTGCCTGAACCAAGGACACTTAGAAAAATGGTTTACACACCCCACACCCTCCCGGGGAGCAGACCAGCCTCAGTCCTGGTCCCTCCTCAATATTTCCCCTTCAAAATAAAACTAACCATAAATAACCCTGACCTCTATTTACATACATTTTTGATAAATTACCATATTTAGGACTCACCTGGACAGGTAATGAATATTCTGTTAAGACCCTGCACTGACTTCCACCAGCGATAGGGAAATAAAAGCCTCAAGACAAGGGACCCAGAGGACAGTCTCCCTGGAGCAGCCACACACCCTTCTCTCTAAGGGTCCCCGTGAGACGCAGACAGGAGAGCAGCGGGCAGGGGTAGCTCATCCCGGGCTGACCCCTCAACCTGACTCCAAGGCCCCCTTTCTCTCTGACTTCCCAGGGGGCTGACAGCAGCCCCGCCCTGGCTCACTTCTGTCCCTGTGACTTCACTTCTCAGTGACTTCACACAGCCCCGTGGCTCAGTCCTTCCCTGTCACACTTCTAGACCCAGAGCACCCGCCCAGGCTGTCCCCTGTGGCTTCCTCTGTCCTCAGCCCTCCTCCATGGCACTGTCCCCAGCTGTGGTAAATGTACCCTCAGCATTGCACACTCTCGTGTTGTGAAGTCTTTCCTGCTCAAAGTCAAGTCCCCATGTCCTACTGCTGTGCCTGAGGCAGACCCACTCCTACCCAGTCCCCGTCCTGTGACAACAGGGACAACAGTCTCAGCAAATACTTAGCGGCTGCACAGCGTGACCCTCCGCAGGGATGCCCCCACGTGGGTTTCTTTACCACGGGCCCCCTGAGCTCTCAGTGAATGCTGAGGAGCATGTGTTTAGGTTGTAACAGGACCCGCCCCACAGCTACAGAGAATGCAGGAGGTTCAGGGAGATGGGAGTTCATGTAAAACTCACCTACGCTCCCAAGTCCGGCTCCCAGCTAGCGGGTGGCGAGTCTGAGTTCCCCTCCTCTACTCTGAGCTGCAGAGAAGCGGTTTCTTTCTGTTCTCTGGTTCCACGGACTTCCAGACGAGTCTCCCAGCTTATCTGAGACACACTCGTCTACCAGGAATTAGACAAGAGCACACGGGAGCACATGCATGTGAAACTGCTTTGCAGGCATGTTGTAGAGGTGGCTCATGTTTCTCCTAAACTTGTTTGATTGTTCGAAGCTTCGTCCCGTGGAGACGACCACAGGAAGTCTGGTGAGTGAGTTCCAAGTTTGAAACAAAAGAATGGTAAGAAATCAGTCACCTTTTGAGGTTTGGAAAAAGGACATTAAAAATACGTAATACCTATTTCAATATTATTATATTATTACTTTTTTTATTCTATATATTATACAATGTACAATTTTCTTTTGAACAAGTGACTATTTCACCATATTAACGTAACGCAAAAGAACACAATAAATTCCTTCCACTGTGTGTGTGTGTGGGGGGGTCAGTCTCTGTTCATGAAGGTTTTGCTCTTACTGGGTGACACCCACCCACTCAGTGGTCTCGTCACAGAGGGTGACCTCCTTTTTCAAAGTCCTGATTTAAATGAGAATCTGCTCTAAAAATACCTTCAGGGAAAAGAGAACCTTGTGCGCTGTTGGAGGGACTACAAATGGTGCAGACACTGTAGAGAACAGCATGCAGGTTCCTCAGAAATTAAACATGTAATTACTGTATGGTCCAGGGATCCCACTCCTGGAACTACGTCCAAAGGAAATAAAACCACCATCTTGAAGAAGTATTTACATCCCACTGTCTAAAACATGAAAGACATGGATACAATGTAAATGTTCCTCAATGGGTAAATAGACATACAAAATATGATATATACATGTATGTGGTGTGTACACATGTTAGGGCCGGAAAAGTCAACAGGGTTTTTGCAGTTTAGATTTTTGGGGGACAGAGGTGTGGGGAACTGGCAGTAAGCTGACAGTCTGCCCAACCCCCCACCTCACTTGTTCTGTGAGTTGCTAAAGGCTGTTAAGCTGTGGTGCTGGACTTTTTATATACTCATCCTACCCCCCATGTCCCCCGGAAAGACTGGAGACAAGCTTCTTCTATCCTTTGTTTTGTGTGAAGTTCAGATGTTACGTATGGTGGGGGTTTTCTGCACTTGGTAAAATTCTTGGGTTGCCTTGGAAATGTGATGAGCAATCTCTGATTTGCTAATGGCCTCACTTCGCCCTATAAATAAATCAAGAAGCGGTCGTGGAGTGCACTCTGTTCTCACCATCAACATTGCAAAGCCCTCCCGAGCCCACCTTTTTATTCTCTAAGCCTATTTTCTTAATTTCACGCCGTTCCCACTCAGGACCTGGAGTTACTGGCTGCGCTGGTTCGTGACAAGTGGCGCCTGAACAGGGACCTGAGGTAGGGAAAACTAAACTGAAAGCAGGTGACGGAACTCCCCAGGAGTGCGCAGTAAGTAAAATTTATTTTATTTTATTTTTTTGTATTTTTCTGAAGCTGGAAACGGGGAGGCAGTCAGACAGACTCCTGCATGCGCCCGACCTGGATCCACCCGGCACGCCCACCAGGGGGCGATGCTCTGCTCCCCCGGGGTGTCACTCTGTTGCATCCAGAGCCACTCTAGCACCTGGAGCAGAGGCCAAGGAGCCATCCCCAGCACCTGGGCCATCTTTGCTCCAATGGAGCCTTGGCTGTGGGAGGGGAAGAGAGAGACAGAGAGGAAGGAGAGGGGGAGGGGTGGAGAAGCAGATGGGCGCTTCTTTTCTGTGCCCTGGCCGGGAATCGAACCCGGGGCTTCCACACACCAGGCCGACGCTCTACCACTGAGCCAACCGGCCAGGGCAGTAAGTAAAATTTTTTAGTAGAGTTTTGGGGGAGAGTATAATCGGGAGTAATAAATTATGGGACAGTTAGGGTCAGAAGTGAGGGACCTTCTTCTTTTTGTACAAATGTTTTTATTTGAGGAGAAGCTGTTGTTTCATCAGAGTGAGCTAGAAACAGGTGTAAATTTGAGAAGACCTTGGAGTCTGAGGATGACTCCAGAGATGAGGGTGTCGTGGCTACGGCCGCCTTAACCTTTATGCCTCCACTGTCCTCTGCTCTTCCTTACACTTATCGGGTTGCTCCCAGGGTCTCTGTCTCAGACCTTTGGAGATTCCTGCTCCAACAAGCTGTAGATCAGGCTGGAGATTTAGGGGATTAATCAGAATAGGTTCTGACATTGAGCCTTCATATATGCAAGGTCTGGCTATTGCCTCAGTGTTTCAGGGGAGACCTCCAGGACAACACTTTGATAAACGGCAGAACAAATGAAAGAAAGAAGGTCAGGGAAGTCCTTCTGCCTGTGGATCTTGTTTCCAATGTGGGGGTTTAGGACATTTTGTTAGAAATTGCCCTGCTGGCCCTGGCCAGTTTGCTCAGTGGTAGAGCGTCGGACTGGCGTGCGGGAGTCCTGGGTTCGATTCCCGGCCAGGGCACACAGGAGAAGTGTCCATCTGCTTCTCCACCCCTCCCCCTCGCCTTCCTCTCTGTCTCTCTCTTCCCCTCCCGCAGCCGAGGCTCCATTGGAGCAAAGATGGCCCAGGCGCTGGGGATGGCTCTGTGGCCTTTGCCTCAGGCGCTAGAATGGCTCTGGATGCAACAGAGCGACGCCCCAGATGGACAGAGCATCGCCCCCTGGTGGGCATGCCAGGTGGATCCCGGTCAGCTGCATGCAGGAGTCTGTCTGACTGCCTCCCCGTTTCCAGCTTTGGAAAAAATGAAAAAAAAATTTTTAAAAGAAAAAAAGAAATTGCCCTGCTCCCCCCAGATATCTGTCTCAGCCTCTCCTTCAAGGGCAGCCAGCTCCTAAAGCTCTGGACCTCTGCCCACACTGCAGGAGAGGGAAGCACTGGGCGAGTGAGTGTAAGTCTAAGTGTACTGCCGGAGGGCAGGTGATTCAGGGAAACGGACAACAGAGCCCTCCCCGCCCCTCAACTGAGTTTACCGCTCAGCTAAAATTGAGGTGGAGAAATCTTAGCATAATCAGCCTGAACTGCCAGCTGCAGCAGCTACTGGAATTTGAGAATGAATAGGAAACTCAGGTGTTAGGAAAGTTACAGCTTTTCCTGTTACTGTCTGCTTTTCTTTCATGTTTTAGCTACAATCTTCTAAACTATCTTTTTATTTCTTTCTTATTCTTTGCCTGGAAATTAAGGCTGGGGACGCTTGTTGAATCTGACTATTACAAAATTTTCATGCGGCCGCTTGAGATTTTTCTCAAGAAAGTTTTGTGTAATCTGATCTGTAGTTTAGTTCCTCTGCCAAAAAAAAAATGCCCTAAAGCCAGGCAGGCATCTTTCTAATCTGGTTGTGCTCTAAAACCCCGGGTTTCTCTCTGGTTTGTCTAGTTCATCTAATTCTTGATTCTGATTAGTCTTTGTTTAATGTTGTCTAAAATGTGTCTGTTTTGAAGGCCTGAATTAGGTTCTTGCATGCAAAATTGGAAATGCCGGCTCTAATATTGAAAAAATAAAGTGGTTTCATCCCTACATTTTTTAAATTGGAACTTGTAAAGTGTGCTCATTTAAATTTAAATAAAATGGCCTGACCTGTGGTGGCGCAGTGGATAAAGTGTTGACCTGGAATGCTGAGGTCGCTGGTTCAAAACCCTGGGCTTGCCTGGTCAAAACACATATGGGAGTTGATGCTTCCTGCTGCTCCTCCCTTTCTCTCTCTCTCTCTCTCTCTCTCTCTCTCTCTCTCTCTCCTCTCTAAAATGAATAAATAAATAAATAATTTTAAAAATTTAAATAAAATGGAATGTAAGTCCTAAAGACTTGCTAATTGGGTTAAACTAATGTATCTGTTATTGTTAAGCAACTTTGGTTATTGGTTTTATTTTGTTTTGTTTTTCTCTTAACTCGTTCATAAAGTAGTCACCAAGCTGCGCAAGATGCAAGCTGCGAGGCTTGAGACAAAATGAATTTCCTTAACAAAAAAGTATAAATTTTTTTACAATAAAAAAAATAACAAGGCCCTGGCCGGTTGGCTTAGTGGTAGAGTGTCAGCCTGGTGTGCAGAAGTCCCGGGTTCGATTCCCGGCCAGGGCACACAGGAGAAGCACCCATCTGCTTCTCCACCCCTCCCCCTATCCTTCCTCTCTGTCTCTCTCTTCCCCTCCTGCAGCCGAGGCTCCATTGGAGCAAAGATGGTCCGGGCGCTGGGGATGGCTCCTTGGCCTCTGCCCCAGGCACTAGAGTGGCTCTGGTCGCGGCAGAGCGACGCCCCGGAGGGGCAGAGCATCGCCCCCTGGTGGGCAGAGCGTCGCCCCTGGTGGGTATGCCGGGTGGATCCCAGTCGGGCACATGCGGGAGTCTGTCTGACTGTCTCTCCCCGTTTCCAGCTTCAGAAAAATACAAAAAATAAAAAAATAACAAAAGTCATACTAAATTTTTTCAGCCATATGTGCTCTCTAAATAGCCTATTAATTAATGGAATACAGACTTTTTAAAAAAATATAGAAATGTTACTTGCAAAAACATTACTATATTTTGTCAGACTTTTTGAAATTAACATAAAAAATATTTCCTACAATCCTCAAAATCAAGGCAATATAAAGTGTGCCCAACAAATGCTTAAAGGTCAATTATAAAAAAATTAAAAAGAGGAAGTCATATCCTGGAAACCCTGCAAATCTCCTTTATTCCACTTTTTACTTTAAAATTTTTTTTGAATGCTGGGCCCATCAGCAGCTAAGAGACTCTGGGATCCTACAAGAAAAGCCTTCCCTGAAGTGCGATGGAGGGACCCACTCACAGGAATCTGGCAAAGGCCAGACTCTGTTCCTTTATGGGGCCGAGGATATGTGTGTCTTTCCTAGGTCTGCTGAGGCCCCTCAGTGGGTTCCTGAACGTTTGGTGAGACACCATGAGCCGGGATGAGAGACTCACTTCACAAGAGCAATTGTCTGAGGCGTATTTTCCTATGGTCTCATCCCTTTCTCTGTCAAACCTGTTCCCTCTCTCAAATCCTCTTTCTCCTGCAAATTCCTACCCTCCTTCATTTAATCCAGCTAATAACACTGTCCTGTCTTTTTCCAATCCGCTCCAGATAAACGGAAAATGTTTCTATAGGCAGAAGAGGACCCTCAAACCCCTCAATGAGATCTCCTGAGCATGGCTTTTAAAGTCTATAATGACCAAAAGGAACAGGAAAAGGCAGACGGAGCCCAAAGAAATCAGGCAAAATACCAGCTCTTGGCATACGCCCTGAAAGGCTCCAATGCCTCTAAGGGGCCTCATAAGACTCCATCAGGGCCCTGCTTCAAAAGTGAAAAAGAAGGTCATTGGGCTAAAGCCTGCCTGGCTTCTTGGTCTCCACCAGGGACATGTCCTTGCTGTGAGGTAAAAGGGACACTGGAGGGTAGGCTGCCCCCTCGCTCCTCTAAGGGAGGGTTCAGTCTCTTCCAGCCCTGCTCCAGCCACCTGTGACCTGACCTTGCCCAGCCTGCTGGGACTTGCCACTGAAGACTGAAGGTGTCAAGGGCCGCTGGCCCCATCTCACATCACTGTGGACGAGGCTAGGGAAACCGTCCAAGTAGAAGGTAAGCTAATCTCATTTCTTATAGACACGAGGGCCACTTACTCTGCCTTGCCTAAATATTCAGGTTTTTCTCATCCCTCAAAAATATCTGTTATGGGTGTTAATAATCTTATTTTCCTACCCATTTGCCACAAATCCACTGCCTATTTAATAGATAATGTCTCATTTACACACTCTTTTCTCCTCCTGCCTCAATGCCCCATGCCTATTTTAGGCTGAGACCTACTCTCCAAATTTAGAGCCTCTCTCTCTCTCTCTCTCTCTTTCTCCTTTTTGCCCAATTCTGTTACAAATTTACCTCTGCCACCCAGCATACTGAATCCCAAGGTTCTCCTCACCACCCCACAGTTGCAGAGCTCCAGGGAAAGGCCCCCTGGGTTCATCTCTCCAAGTTAAAGAAAACAGAAGCTCCATCTTCATATGTGATACAAATGACCCTTCCAGTCTACCTGGATCATTGCTAAAAATCCGGTATTTTATTAAGCTTAAGACAAAAGTTTAATGTCCTAGAAACAATCGTCACTGAGACTTAAGACACCAGCTACAAAATGTGGAAATGTGACAACAGTTCCAGTTCCATTTCCTGAATGTGTGTGACTCCTGCTCCTTGGGAAAGTTCCCAGACTGAAGTGGGATTGGGTTGCATTTACAAATAATGTAAAGCAATAATAGTGTCAAAATAGACTTAATAAAATTACATTAACATGTTAAGAACATTCAAAACTACAAAAATTTTACTTTAGATCAGGGGTCTCAAATTCACGGCCTGCGGGCCGCATGCGGCCCGCCGAACAATTTTGTGTGGCCTGCAGACTAATCCACGAAGTTCAAAATATTTTGGATAAAATTAAGTAAGCCTAGGGACCTACTTGTATTTTTCATTTCTCTAGCATCCTAGCTAGATATTAGCTTAGTTAACAGCAGTTGTGATGCGAACTACAGTTTCTGGTCGTTTTGTGACACTGAGTAAACTGCATGTATGATTGTGCTTGTTGTACTAATTTTTTTTTGTTTTCAACTGCAGTGAGAAAAGTGTTGCGTAACAGTTGCCTTTTGTAGACCTAGTGCGGCCCGCCGAACGGCTGTGATCTTGCTCTGCGTCCCACGTGCTGACTTGAGTTTGTGACCCCTGCTTTAGATCCTGCTGTATTAACTAGGAATTTGCTTAATAATCTAAAAGGCTTTAATCCCTTCATTGTATTAAGACACTTGTTCTAATATCTATTAGTATTGGCTATTTTAATTTTGTATTTATTTTATATTTTTCCAGTCTGCCTCCAAATCAGAACATGGAAAATCAAATAAATATAATTCACAACACATGAATTAAAATTAAAAAACAGAAAAGGAGAATATGTTGGGGACCAAAAACCCAACAGGGTTTTTGCAGTTTAGATTTTGGGGGAACAGAGGTGTGGGGAACTGGCAGTAAGCTGACAGTCTGCCCAACCCCCCACCTCACTTATTCTGTGAAGTTGCTAAAGGCTGTTAAGCTGTGGTGCTGGATTATTTGTACTCATCCTACCCCCCATGGCCCCCCGAAAGACTGGAGGCAAGTTTCTTTTATCCTTTGTTTTGTGTGAAGTTCAGATGTTATGTATGGTGGGGGCTTTCTGCACTTGGTAAAATTCTTGAGTTGCCTTGGAAATGTGATCAGAGATCTCTGATTTGCTAATGGCCTCACTTTGCCCTATAAATAAATCAAGAAGCGGTCGTGGAGCGTGCTCTGTTCTTGCTATCAGCTTTGCAAAGCCCCCCTGAGCCCACCCTTTTATTCTTGAAGCCTATTTTCTTAATTTTGTGCCGTTCCCACTCAGCACCTGGAGTTACTGGCTGCACTGGTTCGCAACACACACACATACATATATATGTATATAAATATTTATAATGGAATATTATTTGGACAAAAAGTAAAAATGAAATCCTGTCATTTGTGACAACATAGATGAACCCAGGGGACACTGTGCTCAGTGAGCTGAGTCAGACACAGAGAGACAAACACTGCAGGATCCACGTACGTGTGAACCTGATACAGTGGAATCACAGAACCAGAGACCAGAGTGCTGGTCACCAGGGACTGAAGGTGGAGACATGGGGACATGCTGGTTACTGGGCACAGAATCCCAGATATAGAAGAGTAATAATGTGGTAAAGTACCAAAAAGTTGCAAATTTAATATTGATATTTTAGGAGGAAAGGTCAGGCTTTCTGTCCCGTCCTTTCCTTGGGGAGGGGAGGGAGAAGAATGTGGAAACTTCTTGACTTACAAGGACAATGGGTCATTTAGTTTTAAGTATAGAAAAAAGATTGTCTGAGGAACTTCTTTTCTTTTTCAATAAGAGACAGAATTTACATACCATCCCACATTGATTTTGGCTCTTCCTCCCTTCCTGGAATCCTCAGAGTAACATACCTCTAGGCAAAGAAGGGGAGATAGACACTAAAAGATTTGTAAATGTCTTTGATTGTATTACCTTAAAAGTTTTAATATTTCTATGGATCCCCTAAACAAACGTTGTAAACTTATTAATAATTGTGCCATGATGTCATGCTCCCTCCAACCTGTGTGTGATCAAGGGTCTATGACCAGCCTGAGATGTATTTGGCACACATGATTTGGTTCTGCAATGCCCCGTGTTAGTCCTATGCAGCTGGCATATTTAAGAAGTCTCCTCCTTTTAATAAAACCTTTCAAACCTCATCTGGACTTGGTGTCTCTCGTAAACCCGTGGAAGTGAGGTATGGGTACTTTACAGCACTTGGTGCCCAACATGGGGCTGAGGTGTTTTGTGTCACCAGGTAGAGACACCCCGAATGAGCTAGTCTCTCGGGGGGCACTACCTGACCCCACTGGAATCTCGAGGAGAGGCACCACTTGAGATGTTTTCAGGACTCCCCGTTTTCTTGTGGGTTTGGACATTTCTTCAGCAGACACCCCCCGGTTCCCAAATTTGATGATTTGGACAATTTGGCAGAGAAGACAGAGGAGGTATGGAGGTAAGGCAGATCTTTGCTTTGCTGAGTTTTGTTTTGGACTAGTCAATTTGGGCTGTTGCCTAGAGGATCAGACGCGGTCTCACTCATGCAATAGGCTTTCTAAGATCGAGATGTCGGTGGAGAGTTTTTGGTCCTGCCTCGGGCTCCCCTGGGAGATGTCTGGTTGTACTCTGGAAGGACGATTAGTGGGAATCAGGTCCTGCCTCAGACTCCCGGGAATATCTGCTCGTACTCTAGGGGGACATTAGTGGGAACTGAGCTAACCAGGTTAGTCAGTTCTGCCTCGGACCTCAAGAGACCTCTGTTTATGCTCTAGGGAGACAATTAGTGGGGACTTCATCCTGCCCAGAACTTCCAGAGACATCTAGTAGTGCTCTCAGAGGGATACATTAGTGGGGATATCTGGGGGTGCTCTCAGGAAGAGACCTGAGTAGGGACTAAGCTGATCAGTCCTGTCTCAAGACTTCCAGGGACACCTTGGTGTTTGTCGAGATCTCAGTCTTTGATTTTAATGTTTCTGTCTAAACCCCTTGAGCTGTGTGGTGTGAGTGGAAATCTCTGGTATAATTTTGATTGGAATAAGTGAAGTGTGCTCATTTAAATTTCTTGATTTATAATCTGTGTATGTGAAGTCTTTCTTTAATGTTTAAGTGTGTCTTGCATGTAAAAATTAAAAGTTTCTGGCTTAAAACCAGAGGGCAAAGTAAAGGAAAATTTATAAACTTCATATTAAGTTAGTGGCTACCTACCAGAGTCCACAAATTATAAAACTTACTGAAATTCGTAGAAGTATTCAAGATTCTTAAACGGTGAATTGTCTGTACTGTAGATTCTCCTTGTTCATCTGAGAAATCTCTCGTGACATTTCATGGTTTGGGTCTCTCTCTTCCCTCAGAGCCACTACATATCTTTTCTTGGATCCAAGACCTCTGGCTTCAGGGCACTCTGTCAGACTTCTCCCCTGAAGAAGTTATTCTCTTCTGTTGGCTCCTTCCTCTTGTCTTGTGTAATAATTTTTTTTTTTTTTTTTTTTTTTGCTTTTATTAATGTGCTAATTCCTGGATTTTCCCAGACAGTTTCAATTTTGTAAATCAGCACCCCAGACATTAAACATGGGAAAAGGAGGCTGGTGAGGTAGAAACTTTTGATTCTAGGAAACTCGGATGAGTCAGTGGTTTTGGGAGCCCTGAATGGAAAGGGAAGTGTTTCTCCAGCGTCCGGGGGGAAGGGCTGGCATGTAAGCGGTTTGGGTGAGAGAAGAGCAGAAAGCAGGGCTGGAACGTGCAGTGTGCGGAGCAGTGGGGGAAGGGCACTGAAATATAATGGCAGGGACAACTCAGGGTGAGGTGACTGGAGGAAATATAAAATAGAAACTAGTTTCAGATATTCAGATATCCACCTACTACTGACCAGAAGAGGTTTTGCCCATTTGGAAAAATACAGGGTAGGAATAGTATTAAAAATTAGAACTTTGCTTTAGAAATCTTAGGGAAAGAAAAGAAAATAGGGCCAGGTAAAAAGGTTTAGAAATGAACAAACCACAGGTGTGGACCTTGCTGGTTATCAGTTCCTTGACATAAATTGCAGCTCCAGCATGAGTGATGGGATCATGAATAATAACAGGATTATAGGGATGGGATTATCAGAGACACGCCCTCCAGCTGCCTCCCCCCTTCCCCTCCTTGGGACATTGGGGTTGTGTGGGCCCTCCATGGGTTGGGGGGGGGTTGGCTTGTTGCCCTCCACTGGTGTAAAAAAGTAAAGGAAAAAAATAAATAGAAAATGTACAAAACTAGTACTGGGAGAAGGGTTCGGACTCTCTCCTGCGAGGCCGAGGTGGGTGTTGGGTCCCCGCCAAGTTTCCCCTACCCTTCCCCAATTCCTTCGTGTGGCATGGTTGTTTTCTGACTTGGGAGGCATGGGATTCACGGGGGAGACCGACTGCTTTAGCCATATTAGTAAAAAAAAATTATAAAAAGAATTCTCAGGGAATTGCAGGGAAATTAAAAACCTCATGTGGGCTAAAGCAGCCCACTGTCAAGAAGGTAAATGTATAAAATTTATGATTTTTAATTTGCTGCTTTGGTTGTAAGAAATAAAGCTAGACAGCTGCTGGGGGTGGTGGTGAAAGTTGACGTAGTTCTTGGAAATGCCGGGTTGTTACAAGAAGGGACAGGCCCGCCGGATGCCTCTGCCCCTTCCCCCTTCCCTAAGAACCCTGGTCAGCAAACTGCCACTCGCAAACAGCTCACGGGCCACGTGGGCCTTCTGCCCCCCTGGGTGTAGCTCTCCAGCGGAGTGCCATGTATGGGCGCCACCTCAGTAGGGAGTGGGTCTACCTATATAGTTTAAATTTAAAATGTGGCTCTCAAAAGAAATTTCAATGATTGTACTGTTAGTATTCGGCTCTATTGACTAATAAGTTTTCTGACCACTAGGTTAAAAATATATGCATTATTTCAAAAGTCTTTTGTTAATTCTTCTTATTTGCTATTTCATAAGCCTTATAATATTGAAACCTTTGTTTGAATATTTAGGGAATATGTAATAATTGTTAATAATGTCTTTTATGTAATGTTCAGTTTATTATCATGTTTGAAGCAGTATTGTTCAATGTTACATCCCCAAAACCCAGAGTAACAGATATTACTACTGACTTGCCTACCAGTAAAATTACAACATCAATAAAGTGTGCTCAACAAATGCTTGAAGGTAAATTGTAAATAATAATAAAAAGGGGGGGGAGTCACAACCTGGAACTCCTGAAAAGCTATTTTTATCATGCTTTTTATTTAAAAAAAATTTTTTTAAAGGCTAATGTACAGAGTTATTCAGCAGAGGAGAGGCTCTGGAATCCTACAGGAGATGCCAAACCTGTTTGTCCTGCAAACTTTTACCCTCTTTTATTTCATCCAGCTAATAACGCTGTTTTTGTCTTTTTCCAGTCAGCTCCAGATATACAGAAAAAGTTTATATAAGCAGGAAAGGACCCTCAAGCCCCTCAGTGATATCCTCTGAGCATGGCTTTTAAGGTCTACAATGACCAAGAGAGGAACAGAAAAGGCAAATAGAGCCCAAAAGAGATCAGGAAAAATACCAGCTCTTGGCATACACCCTGAAAGGCTCCAATGCCCCAAAGGGGCTTCATAGGACTCCATCAGGGCCCTGCTTCAAGAGTGGAAACAAAGGTCATTGAGGTGAGGCCTGCCAGGCTTCTCAGCACTCACCAGGGACATGCCTTTGCTGTGGGAAAAAGGGACACTGGAAGGTAAGCTGGCCCCTTGCTCTTCTAAGGGAGGGCCCTGCTCCAGCCACCTGTGACCTGACCTTGCCCAGCCTGCTGGGACTTGCCACTGAAGGCTAAACGTGCTCAGGGTCATTGACCCCATCTCACGACACTGTGGACGAGCCTAGGGTATTTCTTCCAAGTAGCAGGTAAACTGATCTTATTTCTTTTCTTTTTTTTTACAGAGACAGAGAGAGAGTCAGAGAGAGGGATAGACAGGGACAGACAGACAGGAACGGAGAGATGAGAAGCATCAATCATTAGTTTTTCATTGCATGTTGCAACACCTTAGTTGTTCATTGATTGCTTTCTCATATGAGCCTTGACCATGGGGCTACAGCAGACCAAGTAGCCCCTTGCTCGAGCCAGGAACCTTGGGCTCAAGATGGTGAGCTTTTGCTCAAACCAGATGAGCCCGCGCTCAAGCTGGTGACCTCAGGGTCTCGAACCTGGATCTTCCACATCCCAGTCTGACACTCTATCCACTGCGCCACCACCTGGTCAGGCTGATCTAATTTCTTATGGACACAAGGGCCACTTACTATGCCTTGCCTGAATATACAGGTTTTATTTATCCCTCGAAGATCTCTGTTGTGGGTATTAATAGTCCTATTTTCTGCTGCTTTTTTAAATATATAGTGTCCCCTTTATCCTCCTGCCTCAATGCCCCATGCCTATTTTAGCCTGAGACCTGCTCCTAATTTAGAGGAATTTACCTCTGCCACCCAGCATAGTGTATCCAAGGTTTTCTTTACCACATACAACTACAGAGCTTTAGGGAACGGTCCCCAGGGTTTATCTCTCCAGTTTAAAGAAAATGGAAACTCGGTCTCCATGAGTGCTGCAAAGGGCTTTTCCAGTCTACCTGAATTGTTACCAGCTAGAAGAAGTGATTTTTGGGACTTAGACTCTAGCTGCAAAGTGTGGAAATGTGACCACAACTCCAGTGCCTTGTGAACTATTCCTGAATCTGTGTGACTCCTGCTCCTTGGGACAGTTCTCAGACTGAAGTGGAGTTAGGTTACATTTACAAATAATATGGAGCAGTGATAGTGTCAACATGGACTTGGTGAAATTACATTAACGTGTTAAGGACATTTAAGACTGTAAGAATTTTATTTGAGATCCTGTTGTATTAGCTAAGACTTTGCTTGACAATCTGATATGCTTTAATCACTTCATTGTATTAGGACACTTGTTATAGTATCTGTAAGCAGTGGCTATTTTAATTTTGTTGTTTATTTTATATTTTTCCAGTTTGCCTCAGAATCAGAACATAGGAATTCAAATGAGTATGAAGATGCTACCTACAACCAGTGGGGTTTTAAGAAAATTTTAATAACTTCACTAAAACCCTTGTTACTAGAGGTTTATTAGAAACCAATTAGAAAAAGGTTATGCCAACAGGAAAGGAATAATTAGAAAAACCAGTTAATTTTTATATAAGTTACAGAAGGTCTGTGCAGTTTATAAGAAATTAATCAGTAACATTTGTTTCTTTAATGAACCATATTGTTATTAATGTTGTCTGTTAAATATCTGTTACATATTATACATATTATACCTCGTTAAGTCAAATATTTGACTTAGGATATAAAAGCAGCGGGGAATGTGGTAAGGTACAAAAACTTGCAAAATTAATATTAATATTTTAGGAGGAAAAGTCAGTCTTTCTGTCCCGTCCTTTCCTTGGGGAGGGGAGGGAGAAGAGTGTAGAAGCTTCCTGACTTACAAGGACAATGAGTCATTTAGTTTTAACTATAGAATAAAGGTTGTCTGAGGAACTTCTTTTCTCTTTCAATAAGAGACAGAATTTACATACCACTCTACACTGATTTTGGCTCTCCCTCCCTTCCTGGAATCCTGAGAGTAACAGCCCTCCAGGCAAATGAAGGGAGATAGACACTAAACGATTTGTAAATGTGTTTGACTGTATTACCTTAAAAGTTTTAATGTTTCTATGGCTCCCCTAGACAAACGTTGTAAACTTATTAATAATTATGCCATGGTGTCATGCTCCCCCCAGCCTGTATGTGATCAAGCCTCTGAGATGTATTGGGTGTGCACACGATTTGGGTTTGCAATGCCCCGTGTTAGATATATGCGGCTGACATATTTAAGAAATCTCCTCCTTTTAATAAAACCCTTCAAAACTCTTCTGGACGTGATGTCTCTATGTAAACCGTGAAAGTGAGGTACTTTACAACAACAGCTGGGGTCTGTGTGCAGCATGGTGACGACAACTGACAATACTGAACTGTGTGCCTGCAGTTAACTAAGAGAGATCACAACTGTTCCCATCACAAAAGAAGATAAAGAGGAAGACAGAGGAAGACAAGGAGCAGAAAGAAAAAGGAGAAAAAAGACTAAAGTAAATCATACCTGTAGAGCCAGTAGCCATGGCCACCATCACAGCAGCCCGGCCCATGCAGGTTCGCATTGGATTCGGACAGTCGGTAAAGAAACCATGGAGCCAAAAACTGATAGGCCATTTTCTTTAATTCTAGCTTGTACCCGGCGGGCAAGTAAAAACACACACTGGGCTCCAAAACCCACTCACATTCAGTGCTCACAAAGCCACTGACTTATCCGAGTTTCCTAGAATCAAAGGTTTCTAGCTCACCAGCCTTATTCTCCTCAGCTCCCCATCTCCTTCCTTATCCAAGATACAAACTCTGCACAAACTGGCATCTCACCCAGCACTCCGCCATCTTGGCTGCTTCTCCTGGCCTCCTCCACGTGGCCTTTTTCTGCTCTCTGCTCTGCTCCCTCTGCTCTCTCATGCTAATCTCAGGAACCAAGAGAGCAAGCTCTTGTTCTGCCCCCATTTTATAGAGTAGAAAACCCAAAACCCTTAATCCAATATACAAACAAGGAAGTCTCTGATACAAAGTCACTTATCCGAGGCATAATTGGATTCCTCATGAGAGTGCACCACCTAGCTCATACAATCAGTCAAGGTTGTGGGGAAAAGCTTAGTCCTAAAACCAAACCTTAGGCTACAACGACCTGGCCTGCTTATAGCCTGTCCCCCACACATTAATATCACCTGGGCGATGGCCTCCTCATGGGCAGCGCCATCTTTAACAAAGTGAGCATAATATATTTTATCTGCCCAACAATACCT
Source organism: Saccopteryx leptura (assembly GCF_036850995.1). Taxonomy (NCBI): domain Eukaryota; kingdom Metazoa; phylum Chordata; class Mammalia; order Chiroptera; family Emballonuridae; genus Saccopteryx; species Saccopteryx leptura. Next base: position 3,455,339 of record NC_089503.1, on the reverse strand, counting down.
ATGAGAGGTGACGGGTGTCTTAAGTACCTTGTTAATGGTGATTACCAACACAATGTCTGCATACACCCACACATCATGTTACATGCCTTAAACACACACACTGTAAACGGTCAAGTGCACCCGCATTGAGCTGAGGAGAAAGGAAATGTTAGGACCCCCCACAGAGACATCTCATCCCTCAGTAGCTACGTGAGCGTGAGCAGACCCCACCTGTGACCACGGGAGGTGTCTCAGTATTTCTCAGAGTTTGTCCTGCTCTTTAGTCTCAGGGCTGAGGGACGCGGGCAGACGAGAGGATTCACTATGAGCTGAGGCTGCACCACACCCCAGGAACACGGGTCCACATGGGCTGATGGGCCCCTGGCCCGACCTCCTCGTCTTCTGAGAGGCAGCGTCTCATGAGAACGTCCCAAGCTAGGACACGCCCACTGACCCTCTGGGCCACTTTCTCAGGGTGACTTCCTCTCGGGTAACAGGGTCTAATCAGGGGCAGTTATATTATGTCCTCTGAGCCCGGTCACAGCCAGGCCAGCAGGGAGGGACCATCCATTGTCCTAGCTCGCTCTTTCCTTCATCATGATCTGACTGTGCTGTGTGAGGGGTGACTTCAGAGACGGGGTCACTCTGCTCAGTCCCCAGAGTCCTGCTCTTGTTCTTCTTTGGGGGGAGCTGCCCCCCGGAACCCGCACGCTCACTCAGCCCCCTGAGCTCACGGGAATGTCAGCTTGTGTCTCTCAGGAGGTTGAAGAAGCAAATGAGAAGGAAAGAGCTAGGAGGCTGGGCACTCGGATCAGACCGCGGTCCCTCAGAGGGTCTCGGGGTCCCTGCCTCTGTCTCCTGCTCCCCCTCCCACTCTCCAGGGAGACCAGCAAACCAGCCAGCCTGACCCTGGGCACCGAGGAGACCAGAGCAGCGGGCGAGCAGGAGGGACGTCCCCCGACTCAGACAGAGCCTGGCAGAGTGAGGAGCAGGGATGCTCAGAGTGTTCCAGAAGGAGAGAGCGGGTTCAGGTCAGAGAAGGGGAAGCAGGCATTCCTCCTCACCTGTGTCTTCCCGCGGGGGCTGGGCGCCCTGACGTTGGGGGCCGCTGGGGGACCTGGGGGCGAACGGAGCCTGATGTTTGCCTCTGTTCTCCGGAGCTCTCCCGACATTTGGACAGATGTGACTGCAGCCTAAGGTCAGACCTACGGTGGTTTTAGCTGAGTGTCTTTATATTGTGCATCCTGTAAGTGCAAAGTTCTCCTGGGTGTCCTCACCCCTTCTTTACGAGAAGCAATCTCAGCAGAGAACCGCATCCCTCACACTGTAATTGCCCTGGACCGCAGGAAAGAGCTCACAGTCGGACAGGATGAGTCCAAATTAATTTCTAAACAACCGCTTCAATACATGCTCAGAATAAAATACTGACTAGTCAGAGACTCACTGAACTATCTGGCCATCTCTCAATTTGTTTTTTACCTTTGTGAGTTAATCCTGATCATTTTACTTAAAGCCTCAGGAAACCACTGTCCTATGGACCTTCCACTGCTGTCCTGTTCCCTCTGTGAGGTCACAGTGGCCCCTGGGGCACCAGGGTCTCCCCTCCTCTCGGCCCCTCCCACCATTGCCCTTTCTCTCTCCCAGCAAGAGCACCATCCTTTTAAGCACCATCCACCTGTGTTCCCATGTCTGGGGCTCACAGGGCTGAGCAAGCCCCAGTGACCTCATTTCCACTCGATCATCTGCAGGGACCCTGGTTCCTGACAAGGTCCTGCTCACAGGTACTGAGCACCCAGGGGACAAGTCTCAGTACATTTCAATAATTTAAAACATGAGTCTTAGTGAATTACAGTGGGAAAGAATGTGTCATATCCTGAGACCTGTGAGATGTGAACACAAGAGTCCCAAAAGTGCCTACTTCTACCTTAAAGACTTGAAAGGCAAAAATAGTTCATATAATTGAAGTAACTTTTTAAGCTTATCTAAAGAAACTGAATACCTAACAACCAACCCCAAATTGTCATTGCCACAGAGACCACACCCTACGCACATAGAGAGACTAGAGAACTCTCAGCCCTGGGAGGTCCGGGAAGCTCTGTGTGGACATTTATTGCTAATAAATGTCTTTCAACCTGAAAGGGCTGCACTCCTCCCTGGAAGGAGCCCATTTCCTGCCCATCCCCGGCCAGAGGGAGCCAGGGCAGGTGTCCTGACGGGTCAGTAATGGGCCGGTGAGAAGCTGGGCTTGACCATTAGCGCTGATGTGGGTGCTCTCTGCGCCCAAGTGCTTGGCCCACACTCCCCTGTGACCAATGTAACCAAGGGAGATGAGTGCCTCCCTTCTGGCTCTCCATGGCCAAGGCCCCACCCACCACTTACAGGGGGCGTGGCCTCCCTGGGTCTCACACCTCCTCTACCGCCTCCTTAGAGGGTTGAGAGGCTTCATGTCTTCTTGATCCTGGTCTCTGTTGGACAAACTCCCTCGGCCTCTGATTCACTGACCTATGTAAATGGTCACCTGACCCACTGTGGACAGTCTCTGCCCCATGTGGCTCTAACGTTGCTACGCTGCCCCAACAGGGCACCCCTGTGCCAGGATCCCGCCCACCACTGGGGAGGTGCACGCAGCACAGGCCACCAGGCCAGCCCGCCGTGGTCTGTCTCCAGCAGGCACAGGGATCTGGTCCAGCCCTGTCACATTCCCCTTCACCACCACACCTGGACAACAGTAGCGTTTGGGGTGTTTGGAGCCGTGGGGAGGAGGGTCCAGGAGGAGGAAGGAAGTGGTCCCAGAGCACGAAGTGGTTGTCAGTTGAGTTCTGGATGCTGACATTTTCCCAGCCCTCATGTGATCAGTCTGGCTGGTTTGCGGCTGATGGATGGAAAATGGTCCCCATCCTTGGAAAACAGTTTGGCAGATTCTTTACACACCAAACATGCAGCTACCCTGTGACACAGCAATGGCCCCTGGGCACTGATCTCAGAGAAATGGGGTCTTCAGTTCACACAAAATTGCACAGGAATGTTATAGCAGCTTCATTCACAACTGTCCACACTGGAAACAACTCCACGTCCTCGGTGGGGGATGTCACTCCATCCGAGCTGCGTCCATGCACACAGATCACCACTCAGCCACCAAGAGGAGCGAACTATTCACACAGAGAACAACATGGACGCTCGCCAAGAAATGACACTGAGTCAGTGTTCCTGAAAGTCCCGTACACTCTGTGGGGAAAGGCAGTACCCCCTCATGGAGGCTTTAGCCCCCCCCCCTTAATCGTGTAAGAACCAGCGGTGGGCCTGGAGCCCTATGTCACCAGGGGGAAAAGGGCCTCACCTCAGCAGTGGACTTGTCCCCTCGGTGCTATTGTCCCTCCCGGTTTCAGACTCAATGTGTTCTCTTTAGTTAGGGTGTCACTTGGTCACCCCTAGTCCTGTACCTGCATCTCAGGGGCGGGCCCTCTGCTGGGGAACAGACACAACAGATGCACTAGTGAGATGTGTGAGGGCCGATGGGGACCCCTCCCGGGGAAGTAAAGCAGCACCCGGAGGAGGGTCCTGAGAAGTCCCAACTCTTCCTGAAAGGCTGACCTGTGGTCACAGCAGGGCGGGGTGAGAAAGCCCGCAGAGTGACAGCACGGGAAAGCATTTGGTGAGAAAACAGCAAATGCAAAGGCTCTGAGTCAGCGGAGACCCAGGAGTTTGGGGGACACTGTGGCCCCTGCAGAGGGAAGAGAGAAGCCACGGGCAGGTCCATAGACTCTGGTTGCCCTGAGGTCACTGGCTCTTACTACAATAGTCAGGATTTAGTCCCTCTGGTAAGGAAAATAATGGAGATGTCCGGATACTTCACCCAGTCTATTATTTTCTTAGTAATATACTGAAGTGGTTGTTTAGAAATTAATGTGGACGTATCTTCCTGGCCGTGAGCTCTGTGCTGTGAACCTGGCAATTACAGTGTGAGGGACACAGTTCTCTGCTCAGATTGCTTCTCAAAAAGCCGGGTGAGGACACCCTGTGAAGCTCCCCCAGTGGGACCTTCTCTGTAAAGGGGTCAGCAGGACCCACCACAGACCTGACCCTGGGCTGTGATTGCATCTGTCCACACGTCGGTGAGCGCCGGAGAACAGGGACAATCCTCAGGCTCCGCTCGCCCCCAGGTCCTCTATGTGCCAGGAACATCAGAGTGTCAGCCTCCGCGGGAAGACACAGGTGAGGAGGAATGCCTGCTTCCCCTTCTCTGACCTGGACCCGCTCTCTCCTTCTGGAACTCTCTGAGCATCCCTGCTCCTCACTCTGCCAGGCTCTGTCTGAGTCGGGGGACGTCCCTCCTGCTCGCCCGCTGCTCTGCTCTCCTCGGTGCCCAGGGTCAGGCTGGCTGGTTTGCTGGTCTCCCTGGAGAGTGGGAGGGGGAGCAGGAGACAGAGGCAGGGACCCCGAGACCCTCTGAGGGACCGCGGTCTGATCCGAGTGCCCAGCCTCCTAGCTCTTTCCTTCTCATTTGCTTCTTCAACCTCCTAAGAGACACAAGCTGACATTCCAGTGAGCTCAGGGGGCTGAGTGAGCGTGCGGGTTCCGGGGGGCAGCTCCCCCCAAAGAAGAACAAGATCAGGACTCTGGGGACTGAGCAGAGTGACCCCGTCTCTGAAGTCACCCCTCACACAGCACATTCAGATCATGATGGAGGAAAGAGTGAGCTAGGACAATGGCTGGTCCCTCTCTGCTGGCCTGGCTGTGACCAGGCTCACAGGACATAATATAACTTCCCCGGATCAGACCCTGTCACCCGAGGAGAAGCCATTGTAAGAAAAAGGCCCAGCGTGTCTGTGGGGCGTATCATACCTTGAGACTTTCTCAGGAGACGCTGCCTCTCAGAAGGTGAGGAGGTCGGGCCAGGGGCCCATCAGCCCGTGTGGACCCGTGTTCCTGGGGTGTGGTGCAGCCTCAGCTCATAGTGAATCCTCTCGTCTGCCCGCGTCCCTCAGCCCTGAGACTAAAGAGCAGGACACACACTGAGAAATACTGAGACACCTCCCGTGGTCACAGGTGGGGTCTGCTCGTGCTCACGTAGCTACTGAGGGATGAGATGTCTCTGTGGGGGGTCCTAACATTTCCTTTCTCCTCAGCTCAATGACGGTGCACTTGACCGTTTACAGTGTGTGTGTTTAAGGCGTGTAACATGATGTGTGGGTGTATGCAGACACTGTCCTTCTCAGGGTCAGTCCCCTCGGGAACATGGTCTGAGGAGAGGCAGTTATCTGTTCACAGACACTGAGAAGTATTCACATAATCAACTACTTAACACACCCGTCACCTCCCATAGGTCCCACTTACTTCTGTCTCTTTTCTTTTTTCTCCTCCTCCTCCTCCTCCTCCTTCGTATCCTTTATCTTCTTTTGTGATGAGACCAGTGACAATCTAACTCTTAGCCAATGTCAAGCACACAATACAGTATTGTCAGCTAAAGCCACTGTGCTGCACACAGACCCCAGCTCTTACTCTCCTTACACCTGGGAGTCTGTGTCCTGTGACCAGCATGTCCCCATGTCCCACCCTCAGCCCCTGGTGACCAGCACTCTGCTCTCTGGTTCTGTGATTCAACTGTGTCAGGTTCACACATATGTGGGGTCCTGCAGTGTTTGTCTCTCTGTGTCTGACTCAGCTCACTGAGCACAGTGTCCCCTGGGTTCATCTATGTTGTCACAAATGGCAAGATTTCCTTTTTGTCCAAATAATATTCCATTATGTATATACATACATACATATGTATCATATTTTCTTTATCTATTACCTGTTGATGGACATTAGGTTGTTTCCATGTCTTAGCTGTTGTGACAATGAATGGGGTGTAGACATCTCTTCACTATGGTGCTTTTATTTCCTTTGGATGTGGCCCCAGGAGTGGGATCCCAGGACCATACAGTCGTTTCATGTTTAATTCTGAGGAACCTGCGTGCTGTTCCCCAGTGTCTGCTCCACCTGAGAGTCCCGCCCACAGCACACAGGGCCCTTCCCTGATGGTGTTTTTAGAGAAGATTTACCTTTAAGTTGGGACTTAGGTAAAGGAGGTCATCCTCTGTGACCTGACCACTGAGGGGGTGGCTGTCACACTGTGAGAAAGAGACCTGGATGGACAGAGATTGACCCCCCGCCCCATGATAGAAGAAATATTTGTGTCCTTTTCTCTTTACTTGCTTTTTTTTGATCTGGAAAAGTAGAGAGTCACTTTTTTATAAGAAAATTATACATTGTATAATATAAAGAATATATAATAAAAGAATGTAAAAATAGAATACTACTGAAATAAGTACTGTGTACTTTTCCTCCCCTTTTCCTGACTCTATCAGAGGTGACTGTATTCATACCATTCTCTTGTTCCCACTAGGACCTCACTCACCAGACTCCCTGAGCTCAGTCCTCCCCATGGGACGGACCTCTGGCCAATCCAATGGGATCAGGAGAACTCTGAGCCACCTCTACAACATGCCTGCAGAGCCGTGTCACATGCATGTGCTCACATGTGCTCTAATCCAATTTCTAGTAAATGATTGTGTCTGACATAACCCGGAGAGACTCGTGTGCAAGATGGTGGAACCAGAACACGGACAGAGCCTGTGTCCCTGCTGCTCAGCGTAGAGGAGGGGAACTCACACTCGCCACCCGCTAGCTGGGAGCCGGACTTGGGAGCGTAGGTGAGTTTTACATGAACTCCCATCTCCCTGAACCTCCTGCATTCTCTGTAGCTGTGGGGCGGGTCCTGTTACAACCTAAACACATGCTCCTCAGCATTCACTGAGAGCTCAGGGGCCCGCAGTAAAGAAACCCATGTGGGGGCATCCCTGCGGAGGGTCACGCTGTGCAATTGCTAAGTATTTTCTGAGACTGTTGTCCCTGTTGTCACAGGACGGGGACTGGGTAGGAGTGGGTCTGCCTCAGGCACAGCAGTAGGACATGGGGACTTGACTTCAAGCAGGAAAGACTTCACAACACGAGACCAGATGATGCTGAGGGTACATTTACCACAGTTGGGGACAGCGCCATGGAGGAGGGCTGAGGACAGAGGAGCCACAGGGGACAGCCTGGGCGGGTGCTCTGAGTCTAGAAGTGTGACAGGGAAGGACTGAGCCGCAGGGCTGTGTGAAGTCACTGAGAAGTGAAGTCACAGGGACAGAAGTGAGCCAGGGCGGGGCTGCTGTCAGCCCCTGGGAAGTCAGAGAGAAAGGGGGTCTTGGAGTCAGGTTGACCGGTCAACCTGGGATGAGCTACCCCTGCCCGCTGCTCTCCTGTCTGCGTCTCACGGGGACCCTTAGAGAGAAGGGTGTGTGGCTGCTCCAGGGAGACTTTCCTCTGGGTCCCTTGTCTTGAGGCTTTTAGTTTCCTATCGCTGGTGGAAGTCAGTGCAGGGTCTTAACAGGATATTCATTACCTGTCCAGGTGTGTCCTTCATTATGTTCATTTTTCAAAAATGTGTGTAGAGAGAGGTTACATTATTTAATGGTTACTTTTAGTTTCCCTGTACGTCATCAAATAGGGACCAGGACGAAGGCTGGTCTGTTCATGAGCTCTGGGATTTATAAACGATTTTCTTCTAAGCATCCTTGGTTAGAGACGAGAAAATGTTGTGGTTCATTATCTTGCTGTAATTGTTGAAATTGTTGGGTCTTGTCTAAATATTGTGCCTCAGTTTCCCTTACTCTACTTCTCAAGAAATTTCTCAACTTCATACTCACCATCCTTTGGTGAGCGCAATGGCAGAAGCCATGTTGTCTGAGCCCAGCCTGTCGGGGACACGGGTCGTGGAGGGAGCCGGGACACTGCCCGTGGAGCACTTGCTCTGTCCTGTTCACATAGCACAGGGAAGGGACGAGCTCATGAGAACAGCTGTCTCGCTGGCAAACAGACACGGAGCTGGACAGCGGGTCCAAAGAGCACCAGACATGGGAGTGTTTCTAGACCCCACAGTGTAAGCCAGATCATGGGTGGTCTGTGGACCAGAGCCTGGTGAGACTTTGACCACAGCACAGTCAGGCTGTGGCTTCACAGTCCATCCTGTGTGAGATGCTTCACGTGTCTCCCTTAGAGTGAGGGAGAGAGAGGAGGAAGGGGAGACAGGACAGGAGGGGAGAGGAGGCTTAAAAAGACAAAGGAAAGAAGAGAAGTTTGAGGATCATGTTTGGAAATTAGCAACCTGTGTGGTTCCTGGTGTGGGAACAGCTCCAGGCAAACAGAAAGAAGTTCATTGAATTTGTGGGGACACATAGTCAATATGACGCATCACCCTCAGGCCCAGGTTCCACCAGAATGAAGTGACTATGAATCTTACACAACTTGCAAAGGCAGCACATAGGTGACATTCCCTTGTCAAATGACCATGGTAAACACAGACCTTAAAGGACCTTTGAAACCTGGATCCAGGAGCTCAGGGGGCAGTGGGGACAGTTCATCTAGGTGAGGTCACCTGCACTCAAGGTGTCGTGTTCTTGGGCTCCCCAGGGAAAGGCTCCTGCTGGTAAAAGCCACCGAGTGTGTGAACCCCGTCCAGCGCCATCCGGGGATCACGTCCCTGTGCTCACGTGTCCCAGGAGGGTCAGAAGCTGGAGTGTGAAGAGTGACTGGCTCATCCCTGACCTCAGAGGTACTGGCCTCGTGTCCACCTGCATCTTCACAGGGTGACCAGGCAGCAGGGCCCAGCAGATGGCTCAGTAGTCCAGGAAGGACGTCATGAGCTTCTTTCTTGATCTGGACTTCGGGTCGTCAGGATCACTTAACGAGTCTGGGTTACCTCTAGACTCCTTCGTTGGTTGCCCTGAATTTGATTGCGAGGTGAATTTTATTTACATTAATATCATATTTTATGTGGCTCTCTTTTTAAGTCTCTTTGGGTTGTTGGGGAATGGGACGGTCATCTGGCTGCTCGGGTTCCGTGTGAAGAGGAACCCCTTCTCGGTCTACATCCTCCACTTGGCCATCGCGGACTTCGCCTTCCTCTTATGTCTGAGCATCAGAGTCATAATGTTTCTTCTTGGTTATCACTCTTATGAGCCTATTGTGGCATTGATCTCTCTCTTTCTTATGCTTTACACGGCGGGGCTGAGTCTGCTGATGGCCATCAGCACGGAGCGCTGTCTGTCCGTCACCTTCCCCATCTGGTACAAGTGCCGCCGCCCCGCCCATCTCTCCACCATCACGAGCGCTCTGATTTGGGGACTGTCGCTTTGTCTGGGGATTCCGTGGTTTTTGTGTGTCTACTATGACAGGAATATATGTTACATACAGTACCGGGTGTACAGTGCGCTGTCCTTCCTCACGCTTCTCGTGCTGTGTGTGTCCAGCCTGACCCTGCTCATCCGCGTGCACTGCTGCTCCCGGCGGAAACAGGTCACCAAGTTCTACAGGGTCATCCTTCTCACCGTGCTGACCTACGTGGTGCTTGTGGTGCCTCTCAGTGTAAGTTTCCTTGTCCGAAATATTTCAGACACACCATACTATTCTGACACTCTCCAGCTTGTCTTCTACCTCCTGGCTGCCCTGAACAGTGCGGTCAACCCCGTCATCTACTTCTTCGTGGGGAGACAGGGACAGCGGCCGGGCCGAAGGGCCCTCAGAGAGCTGCTCCAGAGAGCGCTGACGGAGGACACGTCCTGAGCAGACGAGAGCCCCGTCCTCAGACAAGCACGACGTTCCCCTGAGCCCGGGGAGCGGGCAGCTCTGCTGGGACCTCAGGCTCTGACCCTGCACTAAGGGCCCCCATCTGGGATCTGTAGATGCAAAGTCGTCATAACCTCCCCACCGATTGCATGAATTCCTTGTGAGAAGTAGACCTGTCCCTGTTGTCTCGACTGTGCACTGAGGTGACACGCGGATGCCGTGAGGTCACGTCCTGTCCCCTCTACCTTCCGACGGGAAGCCCTCTCCCCTCCGTGTGTCCCCCAGGCTTCTCTGCCCTCTGCTCCCAGGGAGAGGTCGGCACAGGCAGGACCCCGATGGACCTGACACCCTCAGGCCCCCGTCTGTCTGTCTCTCTGCTCTGGTTTCCCAACGACTTCCGCCCACAGCTGTTCCCTTACACAGAGCATCACGTCCCTGCCTGTGTCTGTGTTCATAATTCTGCCTGTCATTCTGCTGTCCTCCTCCTCTGACTTATTTATAAGGTGACACCCTGCTTATTCTGCTTATTATGGTTTTCACTATTCACATTTCACTACAGGAGTGAAGTGTTTCATTTCTTGCTCCAAGAAGAAAGTCATGTTTTTCTCCAAGGAGTCTGTGTGTTCATGTGCGTGCACATGTGTGTGTTCACTGGCTATATGTGTATGCGTGTGTGTGTGTGCGTGTGTGCGCACATGTCACTGAGGGTGGGCACAGTATCCTCCCCTGTGTCCTCAGTGTGAAGGGGAAGCCTGGGCTGACAGGAGCCTGTACTCAGTTCAGATCCCAGCACAGCTCTGCTCAGGAGGGGGATTCTCTGCTACTCACGTCACCCACCAACACTTAAAATTCCACATCCATACAGCGCTTAACAAGAGGCCCCTGTAGAGCTGCTCTAAGTACCCAGGGCATCAGAACCCTCAACCACATGGACACTCTAAGGACATCAAACACTGTTGACAGCAGGGATGACAATTCTATCCTCTTTAACACAGCTGATAGGACCGTGTGTGACCACCGTTGGTGTGTGGCATGTGTCCCTGATTCAGGGTCCAGCAGCAGATTTGTATCAGATTCACAAGCACAAACACACTAGGTCCTATTTTGAGCCCAGTGACTGGATTCCTGGACTGACTGATCATCTGTAGCCCGAGTGCCTTCCGCGGCCGACCCCGGTGTCAGCGTGGGTGAAGAGAATTCTGACTATTGTGGGCGGAGAGGAGGCGGAATGGACTCTTCCCAGTCGCTCCCTCACCTCAGACCTCGGAGGGGATGAGACTCACAGCCGGGACCCTCCCTGACACGGGCACCTGCCCCGAAGTCAACATGGGAGTCCGCGGCCAATCAACCATCAGAGAGAAGCTGTCGGTGTTTGTCTTTCTCTGACTGGTGATCTCACTTAGCAGGGGACCCTGTGGGTCCATCCATGTTGTCGCAAATGCTGAGGTTTCACTCTGTTTTATGCCGAGTGACACTCCACTGTGTGTACACCCCTCTCCTTCTGTGTCCCATCGTCCATGCAGGGACACCGAGGCTGATTCTGTATCTCTGCTGTTGTAAATAACGCTGCAGTGAGCATAGATAGCTGTATATCTATTTGGATTAATGTTTTGGGTTTGTTCAGAGAAATACGCAGAAGTGAGATTGTTGGGGCACATGGTAGTGTTGTCTTCCGATTCTGAGGAACCTCCAACCCACTTTCCCCTGTGTCCGCACCAATCTGTATTACCCCCCACAGTGCCGGGGCTCCCTTCTCTCCACACCCTCACGGCACCTGCTGTGTGTTCATTACTGACGATGGCAGTCATTCTGACAGGTGTGGGGGACAGCTCATTGTGGCTTTTATCTGCATTCCCTGATGATTAGAGATGTTCAGACTCTTTTCATATGTCTGTTGTCCATTTGTATGTCTTTGGAGAAATGTCTATTGAGGTCCTCTGGTCATTTTTATAGGGATTGTATGACTTCATTTATACACAAAATCTAAGAAAATAATCAGTAAATGAATAAACAAAACAGAGAAACAAAGACAATCAGAGATGCGAGAACAAGCTGATGGTGGCCCAGGTGGGCGGGGATTGGAGAATGGGTCCAAAGGGGCCGGGACTAAGGGGTGCAGATTGACAGTCACAGAAGCAGTCCCGGGATGTGAAGCACAGCACAGGGGATGTAGTAACAATACTGTAATTACTATGCATGCGCCCGGAGGGTACTGCGTGTATTGTGGGGGTCCTCTGTAATGTACGTAATTGTTCAATCACTGTGTTATACTCCTGAAACTAATAGAATATTGTATGTTACTGTACTTGAAAATACATACATACATAAATAAATAATTGAAAAATAATTTTTAAAAAAAGAAGGTGTCGGTCCAGCAGGTGAGTGTCCTTGCTACTGGGTCAGCGTCTGTGTCCCCATTACTGTCCTGAATGCAGGATTAAGCGTGGGCGTGTGACTGAGTGACGTGTGGTCTCTGCAAAGGTAAAGGTCTTGGTCTTCACTCTGTAGCTCCGGCTGTCTCCCGACACTGTCCCTCAGCGTAAACCGTCACCCCTCTCTTTCTGCTTCTTTATTAGACGTCCCCTCCCTACCTGGCTGTCCTCAGATCTGAAGTCACCAAACCAAGAAGCCTTCTCTACTCTCCACGGGGCTGTGCTCACCCGTGTGCATGTGTTTTGGGTGCAGAAAGGCCCACCCAGCTTACAGCTCTGTCACCCTCTCTCCCTGGTCAAGTGCACGTCCTCAGATGTGTGACTTTCATGTTTGTCGTCATATCTCCCGAGGGCCTCGCACGGCTCTAGGTCCTCACTACATGCTTGCTCGACGTCACACATCTTTGCCCTTTGGCCAGGTCTGGTCCCTGGTGGAGTGTTCACCACCCTAGCCCTTCAGGTCACCGCAGGACTGTTCTGCAAAGGTCACCACGGGATCACAGACCTGTTGGCACGTGCCGACATGTTCTTCCCGGGAGTCTGCTACCTGGGACCTCTGAGAACTCAGCAGCTTAACCGGGGGAGTCAATAATGCTGAACCTTCAGCTCACATGTCGCCTGGCAGGAGAAATGAACCCAGCTGGGTCTGTGTCCTGTGGAACCGGGAGGAGGGAGGCAGGGCAGATGGGAAAAAAACAGCATATGAGGAATCTATAAGATTGACACATTTTTTTTCTTAATTATCATTAAAAATTTTTATTATTTATTTACTTACTTATGTTCAAATACAGTGACATACAATATGACATTAGTCTTAGGTGTACAGCACAGTGAATAAAACATTACATACAGTTTCTGGCTGGTGGGTTCAGTGGATAGATCGTCAGCCCGGTGTGTGGATGTCCTGGGTTCCATTTCCGGTCAGGGCACACAGGAGAAGAGACCATCTGCTTCTTCTCCGTTCCCCTTCCACTCTCTCTTTCTCTCTCTATGCCTCCCACAGACATGGCTTGATTCATTCGAGTATGATGGCCCCAGGCACTGAGGATAGCTTTGAAAAGCCGCCACTAAAAAATAGCTTAATTGTGAGCATCAGCCCCAGATGGGATTGCTGGGTAGATCCCAGTCAGGGCACATGAAGGAGTCTGTCTCACTATCTCTGTTCCCTCTTTTCACTTAAAAAAATTACATACATTCCATAGCAATCACCACAACATGGAGTACCCAGGGGCCCAGCACAGTAATTATAGTATCATTGACAACATTCCCTGTGCTGTGCTTCACATCCCGGGACTGCTTCTGTGACTGTCAATCTGCACATCTTAGTCCCGCCCCTTTGTACCCATTCTCCAACCCCCTCCCACCTGGGCTACCATCAGCTTGTTCTCTGTGTCTCTCAGTTTGTTTCTGTTTTGTTTGTTCATTTACTGATTATTTTCTTAGATCCCACTAATAAGTGAAATCAAACAATGTAGTTAAAAAATGAGCCGTGGACCAGAATAGGCATTTCTCCAAAGAAGACGTGCAGACGGTCAGTAGACTTATGAAAACAGGCTCAATGTCTCTAATCATCAGGAATGCAGATGAAAACCACAATGAGCTGTCCCTCACACCTGTGAGAATGGCCAACACCAGTAACCAGCAAACAGCAATGCTGTGAGGGTGTGGGGAGAAGGGACCCTGGCACTGTGGGTGGGAATGCAGATTGGTGTGGACCCTGGGGAAAGCAGGAACGAGGGTCCTCAAAAACTACAGACAACACTACCATATGACCCAGCAGTCCCAATTCTGCATATTTCTCTGAAGAAATCAAAAATACAATTCAAAGAGATATACGCCCCCCCATGCTCACTGCAGTGTTATTTACAACAGCAGAGATACAGAATCAGCCTCAGTGTCCCTGCATGGATGACGGGACACAGAAGGAGAGGGGTGTGCACACAGTGGAGTGTCACTTGGCATAAAACAGACTGAAGTCTCACCATTTGCAACAACGTGGATAGACCCACAGGGTGCCCTGCTAAGTGAGATCATCAGTCAGAGAAAGACAAACACCGACAGCTTCTCTCTGATGGTTGATTGGCTGCGGAATCCCATGTTGACTTCGGGGCAGGTGCCCGTGTCAGGGAGGGTCCTGGCTGTGAGTCTCATCCCCTCCGAGGTCTGAGGTGAGGGAGCGACTGGGAAGAGTCCATTCCGCCTCCTCTCCGTCCACAACAGTCAGAATTCTCTTCACCCAATCTCAGGGCTTCAAATAGGAGCCGTGTGTGTGTCCTTGTGAGATTGACACAAATTTGTGGTTGGACCCTTACTCAGCGATCCCAGTGAGCACCTGCAGTGGTCACACACGGACATATGATCTGTGATGAAGAGGACAGAATTGCCGTCCCCGCCAGCAGCTGTGTGTCGTGTGCTTACAGTGTCCATGTGACTGAAGGGATCTGATGCCCATAGAGTATCTCGGGCAGGGGGGGCATTCAGCCGCATTATGGATGTGGAATGATAAGGGTCAGTGAGGTTAGTGACTTACTGAGAATCGCCAACGTGAGCAGAGCTGTGCTGGGATCTGAACCGAGTACAGGCTCCTGACTCAGCCCAGGCTTCCCCTTCACACTGAGGACACGGGGGAGGATACGGTGCCCACCCTCAGCTGCCTGTGTGCACACACATGTACTAACACAAGCACACACCTATATGCACGCACAGACACGCATACATATACCCACTCTATGGAGAGAAACGTGACTTAAAGCAGGTAAATGAAAACTTCACTCTTGTAGTGAAATGAAGAGTGAAAACCATTAATGGGAATAAGCAGGGTGTCACCTTATAAATAAGTCAGAGGAGGAGGACAGCAGAGTGACAGGAAGAATTATAAACAGAGGCACAGGCTAGGATGTGATGCTCTGTGTAAGGAAACAGCTGTGGGCAGAGGTCATTGGGAAACCAGAGCAGAGAGACAGACAGACGGGGGACTGAGGGTGTCAGGTCCATCGGGGTCCTGCCTGTGCCGACCTCTCCCTGGGAGCAGAGGGCAGAGAAGCCTGGGGGACACAACGAGGGGAGAAGGGATACCCCATCGGAAGGTAGAGGGGACAGGACGTGACCTCACGGCATCCATGTGTCACCTCAGTGCTCAGTCAGGACAACACGGACAGGTTTACTTCTCACGAGGAATTCATGCAATTGGTGGGGAGGTTATGACGACTTTGCATCTACAGATCCCGGATGGGGGCCCTTAGTGCAGGGTCAGAGCCTGAGGTCCCAGCAGAGCTGCCCGCTCCCCGGGCTCAGGGGGACGTCGTGTTTGTCTGAGGACGGGGCTCTCGTCTGCTCAGGACGTGTCCTCCGTCAGTGCACTCTGGAGCAGCTCTCTGAGGGCCCTTCGGCCCGGCCGCTGTCCCTGCCTCCCCACGAAGAAGTAGATGACGGGGTTGACCGCACTGTTCAGGAAGAACATCAAGTAGAAGACCACCTGGAGCCGGCCGTAGTACTCTGGTGGGTGTGAGAGGCATTCACCCAGGAAGCTGAGCCCGAGGGGCAGCCCGAGCAGCAGGAAGGCCAGCACGGTGAGAAGGATGACCCTGTAGAGCTTGGTGACCTGTCTCTGCTGGGAGCAGCACTGCACGCGGATGAGCAGGGTCAGGCTGGACACACACAGAACCAGGAGCGTGAGAGAGGACATTGCACAGTAGACCAGGAATTGGATTTTACATAAAAAAGAATGGGAATCATCAGCAAAACACAGAAACCACGGTATTGCCTGACACAGTGACAGTCCCCAAATCAGAGCGCACACGGTGGTGGAGAGATGGGCGGGGCGGCGGCACTTGTACCAGATGGGGAAGGTGACGGACAGACAGCGCTCCGTGCTGATGGCCATCAGCAGACTCAGCCCCGCCATGGTGAACGTGAAGAAGGGAGGAATGAGCAGGCTAAGAAATCTCTGCACGTCACTCCTCAGCAGGACCAGCACGACCACCGCGCTCAGGGAGAACAGGAAGGCGATGTCCGCGATGGCCAAGTGGAGGATGTAGACCGAGAAGGGGTTCCTCTTCACGCGGAACCCGAGCAGCCAGATGACCGTCCCGTTCCCCACAAACCCAAGGAGGGCGATCAGCAGAGCCACGGGTATAAACATATCTCTGTGATGAAACAGGAGGGAATAGTGGGTGCGGCTCGTGGCATTGGCTCGTGGGGGCAACACTGACCCGTTACTTGGGTCTGACTGCCAGGACAGCTGACGCAGAAAGAGGCCCACAGTGTCATCGCTGGGCTTCTGAGCCATCTGCTGGGCACTGGGGTAGTGGTCACTCCTGTGAGGATGCAGGTGGACGCTGGGCCAGGACCTCTGAGGTCAGGGACAATGGGTCACTCTGCAAACTCCAGCTTCAGACCCTCCCGGAGATGCGTGAGCTCAGAGACACGACCACTGGCTGGCGCTGGACGGGGCTCACACACTCGGTGGCTTTTACGTGGAGCAGCTGTTCCCTGGAGAGCCCAAGAACAGGACATGGCGCTGTGACATTCACTAATCATTCCCTGAAACTCCGCAGAGTTCTCTCTGTCTGCCTGGAGCTCTTCCCACACCAGAAACAACACACGTTGCTAATTTCCAAACATGATTCTCATAGCTCCTTATCCTTCTGTTCTGTTTATGCCTCTTTCCTCTCCTCTCCTGTCTCCCCTTCCTCCTATGTCCCCCTCACTCTAAGGGGAAACACATGAAGCATCTCACACAGTTTGGATTTCAAAGTCACAGCCTGACTGTGCTGTGGTCAAGATCTCACCAGGTTCTGGTCCACAGACCACCCGCGATCTGGCTTACTCTGTGGGGTCTAGAAAACACTCCATGTCCGGTGCTCTTTGGACCCGCTGTCCAGCTCCGTGTCTGTTTGCCAACGAGACAGCTGTTCTCATGAGCTCGTCCCTTCCCTGTGCTACGTGAACAGGACAGAGCAAGTGCTCCACGGGCAGTGTCCCGGCTCCCTCCACGTCTCACCCGTGTCCCCGACAGGCTGGGCTCAGTCAACATGACGTCTACCTTACCGGTCAACGGAGGCCGGAGAGTAAGATGCTGGAAAATTTCTTGACAAGTAAGATAAGGGAAACTGAGGCACAATCCTTATGCACGGCCCAAGAATTGGGCCATTTACAAGCAGCTAATGCAACACAAAGTTTTCTTTTCCCTGAACCAAGGACACTTAGGAGCAAATGGCTTAAAACCCCTGACCCTCCAGAGGAAGAGAACAGCCTCGGTCCTGGTTCCTCTTCATGGGCGACTTTAAAACTGAAACTAACCACAAAATATTCCTGACCCTTCTTCACACATATTTTGATCAATCAACATATTATTGACACAGAAAGACAGTTAAGGAATATTCTGGCAAGACCCTCTCCTGAGACCTCCCCAAGGTCCCACTGGCTAATGAAATATAAAATCACCCAAACACAAAGAACCAGCCCAGCGGCAGGCCCCCCTAGAGCATCCCCTCACCTTCTGTCTCACTCTCAGGGGCCCCCCGATACCGGCCACCAGGGAGCCGCGGGCAGTGGTCGTCCGTCCAGGGCTGCTCCGTCCGCCTCTCTCCAAGGCCCCCTTTTGTAGGACTGCAGTGAGTGAGCTAATAGCAGCCGCACTTGGCTCACTTCTGTCCCTGTGACTTTCACTTCTCAGTGACTTCACCCAGCCCCACGGCTCAGTCCTTCCCTGTCACACTTCTAGGAACCAGAGCACCCGCCCAGGCTGTCTCCTGTGGCTTCCTCTGTCCTCGGCTCTCCTCCATGGCACTGTCCCCAGCTGCGATAAACGGAACCTCAGCATCGTCCATTCTCGTGTTGTAAAATCCTTCCTGCTCGAAGTCAAGTCCCCATGCCCTACTGCTGTGCCTGAGGCAGACCCACTCCTACCCAGTCCCCGTCCTGTGACAACAGGGAAAACAGTCTCAGCAAATACTTAGTGACTGCACAGTGTGACCCTCCGCAGGGATGCCCCCACGTGGGTTTCTTTACCGCGGGCCCCTGAGCTCTCAGTGAATGCTGAGGAGCATGTGTTTAGGTTGTAACAGGACCCGCCCCACAGCTACAGAGAATGTAGGAGGTTCAGGGAGATGGGAGTTCATGTAAAACTCACCTACGCTCTGTAGTCGGGCTCCCAGCAAGCGGGCGGCGAGTGTGAGTTGCCCTCCTCTACACTGAGTTGTAGGGAAGCGGTTTCTTTCTGTTCTCTGTTTCCACGGACTTCCAGACGAGTCTCCCAGCTTATCTGAGACACACTCATCTACCAGGAATTAGACAAGAGCACATGGGAGCATATGCATGTGACATGTCCTTGCAGGTTTGACATACAGGTGCCTCACTGCTCTCCTAATGCCACTGGATTGGCCTGAGGTCAGTCCCATGGAGACGACTGACCACAGGGAGTCTGGTGAGTGAGGTCCTAGTGAGAACAAAAGAATGGTAAGAAATCAGTCAACTCGGGAGGTTTGGAAAAAGAAGATGAAAATATGTACTTAATACATATTTCAATAGTATTATATTACTACTTTGTTTTATTGTGTATTCTATGTATTGTACAATATGTAATATTTTCTGAACAAGGGACTATCTACTTCACCAGATCAAAGAAAACAAAAAGAAGAGAAGAGAAAGGAACACAAAAAATATCTTTAGCATGTTGGGGGGGTCAGTCTCTGTCCATCAAGGTCTCGTGCTGACTAGGTGATGCCCACCCACTCAGTGGTCTGGTCACAGGGGGTGACCTCCTTTTTCAAAGTCCTGATTTAAATGAAAATCTGCTCTAAAACTACTTTCAGGGAAAGGGCCCCGTGTGCTATGGGAGGGACTACAAGGTGGTGCAGACACCGTGCAGAACAGCACGCAGGTTCCTCAGAAATTAAACATGAAATGACTTCATGGTCCTGCAACCCTATGCCTCGCACTACGTCCAAAGGAAATAAAATCACTATTATGAAGAGGTAACCGCACCCCATTGTCCACAGCAGCTAAGACATAGAAACCCTAAATGTCCATTCATAGACAAATAAAAAAAGATTTGATATAAATAAAAATACATATAAGGATTTTTTCTTGGACAAAAAAAGAGTAAAAACCCTGTCATTTCTGAGACCATGGATGAACCCAGGGGACACTGTGCTCAGTGAGCTGAGTCAGACACAGAGAGACAAACACTGCAGGATCCACGTACGTGTGAACCTGACACAGTTGAATCACAGAACCAGAGAGCAGAGTGCTGGTCACCAGGGGCTGAGGGTGGGACATGGGGACATGCTGGTCACAGGGCACAGACTCCCAGGTGTAAGAAGAGTAAGAGCTGGGAGTCTGTGGGCAGCACGGTGACTACAGCTGACAATACTGTACTGTGTGCCTGATTCGGCTAAGAGAAAATGTTAACTGTTGTTACCAAAACAAATAAAAGAAGAAGAAAGAAAGACCAAAGGAAGTGTTACCTATATGAGGTGACGGGTGTGATAAGTACCTTGACAGTGTCTGCATACACCCACACATCATGTTACACGCCTTAAACACACACACTGTAAACGGTCAAGTGCACCCGCATTGAGCTGAGGAGAAAGGAAATGTTAGGACCCCCCACAGAGACATCTCATCCCTCAGTAGCTACGTGAGCGCGAGCAGACCCCACCTGTGACCACGGGAGGTGTCTCAGTATTTCTGTGTTTGTCCTGCTCTTTAGTCTCAGGGCTGAGGGACGCGGGCAGACGAGAGGATTCACTATGAGCTGAGGCTGCACCACACCCCAGGAACACGAGTCCACACGGGCTGATGGGCCCCTGGCCCGACCTCCTCGCCTTCTGAGAGGCAGCGTCTTGTGAGACAGTCCCAAGCTAGTACCCATCCCACAGACCCTGTGGGCCCTTTTCTTAGAATGGCTTCCCCTCAGGTGACAGGGTCTGATCAGGGGCAGTTATATTATGTCCTCTGAGCCCGGTCACAGCCAGGCCAGCAGAGAGGGACCAGCCATTGTCCTAGCTTGCTCTTTCCTTCCTCATGATGTGAATGTGCTGTGTGAGGGGTGACTTCAGAGACAGGGTCACTCTGCTCAGTTCCAGAGTCCTGCTCTTGTTCTTCTTTGGGGGGAGCTGCCCCCGGAACCCGCACGCTCACTCAGCCCCCTGAGCTCACTGGAATGTCAGCTTGTGTCTCTCAGGAGGTTGAAGAAGCAAATGAGAAGGAAAGAGCTAGGAGGCTGGGCACTCGGATCAGACCGTGGTCCCTCAGAGGGTCTCGGGGTCCCTGCCTCTGTCTCCTGCTCCCCCTCCCACTCTCCAGGGCACCCAGCAAACCAGCCAGCCTGACCCTGGGCACCGAGGAGAGCAGAGCAGCGGGCGAGCAGGAGAGACGTCCCCGACTCAGACAGAGCCTGGCAGAGTGAGGAGCAGGGATGCTCAGAGTGTTCCAGAAGGAGAGAGCGGGTCCAGGTCAGAGAAGGGGAAGCAGGCATTCCTCCTCACCTGTGTCTTCCCGGGAGGCTGGGCGCCCTGATGTTGGGGGCCGCTGGGGGACCTGGGGACCAGCGGAGCCTGAGGTTGGTCCCTGTTCTCTGGTGCTCTCCCGACATTTGGACAGATGTGACTACAGCCCAGGATGAGGTCTGGTGGGTCCTGAGGAATCCCTTTATATATTCAGTCTCACTAGAGCTAAGTTCTCATAAGGTATCCTCACCCCTTCTTTACGAAAACGAATCTCAGCAGAGAACCGCATCCCTCGCACTGTAATTGCCCTGGACCGCAGGGCAGAGCTCATGGCCAGGGAGGATGAGTCCTCATTAGTTTCTGAACAACCACTTCAATATATACGGTTAGAAAAAAATACTGACCGGCCTAAGTAAGACTCACTGAAATTTTTGGCCATCTCTAATTTTATTTTTTTTTCTCATGTGTGACTTAATCCTCATTATCTTACTAAAAGCCAGTGACCTCAGGAGAGCACCATCCTATGGACCTCACACTGCTGTCCTGTTCCCTCCGCGGGGTCACAGGGGCCCCCTGGGCACCAGAGTCTCCCTTCCTCTCGGCCCCTCCCACTGCCCGCACTCCCTCTCTCCCAGCAGGGATCCCCTTCATGCCCGTCCACCTGTGTTCTGATGTCTGGAGCTCACGGGGAGGAGAAGCGTCTCTCATGTGGGGGTCTTGCTCTCTGCTCCCTTCATCCTGGGCTGTTGTCTTCTTTACACGATGAGGCTGCGTCTCACCCAACTTGGGATGGGTCCGCGGGCCTGGGGTCCAGGGGGCGGGAGGACGTGGGAGGTAGACACGGTGGCCTGGGTCTGCCCTGGTGAAATCATCCCTGTGACCTTGCACATGAGCCCCAGCCCCGCTCTGAGGCTCAGCAGTAAATAAACCAGTTTACAGGAGTCCCGGTCCCCCTTCCTTAGAAATAAAATACGGGGTGACTGGGAGGGAGGAAGTGCTGTGCTCTGGGGTCAGAGTGCATTTCCTGCTGCTCTGAGGTCACAGACGTGTGCACCTGTCGTCCTGTGACATGAACAGGACTTCACAGTGGAGAGTGACTCTGGGATTCTAGGCTTTGACTGATGTTCATGGTCAACACAAACATGCATTTCACTGAAATTTCAGGTTAAGTTGTGTTCATCTGGTAACATTGTTATTATTATTATTATTATTAGCAAGAGAGAGACAGAGATAGTCAGAGAGACAGACAGACAGGAAGGGGGAGAGATGAGAAGCATCACCTCGTAGTTGTGTCATTTTAGTTGTTCATTGATCGCTCTCTCCTACATGCCTTGAGCAGGCGGGGGCTTCAGCCGAGCCACTGGCCCCTTGCTCAAGCAGAAGTCCTTGGTGTTTCCAACCTGATTCCCCCACATTTCAGGTTGAAACTCTATCCACTGAGCCACCTGGTCAGACAATACGGCTGTGTTTTTAGGTAGCTGATCAGGAATAGGGAGTGGAAGAGATGTTTACACTATTGTGAATTTGTGAAGGTTTTGGATTTAAAGCCTCTCTAACTTGGTAAGAGTCACCTGATCTCTGGCCCTGGGAACCCACTTACAAATGAAGTTCTAGTAAGAGTCATCCTTAGACCAGACTCCGGCCCTCTGTGAGGTGTTTGCTTTGTCCAGAACCCCCTGATCATGACCATGGAGGAGGTGATGAGGGGGGGTCCGGGGAGCAGTGGAGGCTCTGGTCTGTGGAAGGGAGTGCAATCAAGGATCCCTGAGGGGCCGTTATCACACAGACCCCAAAGTCTCACACGCATCACACGTGCCAATCTCAGGAGGACGTTGGCTTCCTGTGAGCTCAGGGGGTGACTCCCTGTGTGAGTCTGCTGGGGGGGGCAGTGACACCACAGCCTGGGGCTTGAACACACACTCCCTCCTCCAGCTCTGGGGGCTGCGCGTCTGACCTCACGGTGTCGGCAGGGCTGCCCCTCCGGAGGCCTCTCTCCTTGGCGTGTAGATGTCCTCATAGGGTCGTCCCTGTGTGTGTCTGTGTCCTGTTCTCTTCTATAAGGACACCAGTCACAGTGGACTAGAGCCTACCCCAGTGACCTCATTTCCACTCGATCATCTGCAGGGACCCTGGTTCCTGACAAGGTCCTGCTCACAGGTACTGAGCACCCAGGGGACAAGTCTCAGTACATTTCAATAATTTAACACATGAGTCTTAGTGAATTACACTAGGCATGAATGTATCATATCCTGATACTTATGACATGTGTCCACAATAATCTCCAAAAGTGCCGGCTTTTGTCTTAAATAGCTAAAAGGCAAAAATAGTTCATATTTTTGAAGTAACTTTTTAAACTTATCTAAAGTAAATGAATACCTAAACAACCAACCCCAAATTGTCATTGCCACAGAGACCACACCCTACGCACATAGAGAGACTAGAGAGCTCTCAGCCCTGGGAGGTCCAGGAAGCACTTTGTGGACAATATTGCTAATAAATGTCTTTCAACCTGAAAGGGCTGCACTCCTCCCTGGAAGGAGCCCATTTCCTGCCCATCCCCGGCCAGAGGGAGCCAGGGCAGGTGTCCTGATGGGTCAGTAATGGGCCGGTGAGAAGCTGGGCTTGACCATTAGCTCTGATGTGGGTGCTCTCTGCGCCCAAGTGCATGGCCCACACTCCCCTGTGACCGACGTCACTGAGGGAGATGAGTGCCTCCCCCTCTGGCTCTCCATGGCCAAGGTCCCACCCACCACTTACAGCGGGTGTGGCCTCCCTGGGCCTCACACCTCCTCTACCAAATCATTAGAGGGTTCAGAGGCTTCATGTCTCTAGACCCTGGTCTCTGGTGGATAAACTCCCTCTGCCTCAGTGTCACTGACCAATGTAAATGGTCACCTGACCCGCTGTGGACAGTCTCTGCCCATGTGGCTCTAACGCTTCTACGCTGCCCCAACAGGGCACCCCTGTGCCAGGATCCCGCCCACCACTGGGAGGTGCACACAGCACAGGCCACCAGGATAGCCCGCCGTGGTCTGTCACCAGCAGTCACAGGGATCTGGTCCAGCCCTGTCACATTCCCCTTCACCACAATCTTGGACAACAGTAGCATTTGGGGTGTTTGGAGCCGTGGGGAGGAGGGCCCAGGAGGAGGAAGGAAGTGGTCCCGTGACCCCAAGTTCAGAGCCCGAAGTGGCTGTCGGCTGATATCTGGACGCTGACATATTCCCAGCCCTCACGTGTTCATGTGGCTGGTTTGCAGCTCATGGAATGAAAAATGGTCCCCATCCGTGGAAAGCAGTGCTGTGGTTTCTTTAAATACCAAACATGCAGCTACCACATGACACAGCAATGGCCCCTGGGCACTGATTTCAGAGAAACGGCGACTTCAGTTCACACAAACCCTGCACAGGAATGTTATAGCAGCTTCATTCACAACTGTCCACACTGGAAACAACACCACGTCCTCGGTGGGGGATGTCACTCCATCCAAGCTGTATCCATGCACAGATCACCACTCAGCCACCAAGAGGAGTGAACTATTCACACAGAGAACAACATGGGCACTCGCCAAGAAATGACACTGAGTCAGTGTTTCTGAAGGTCATGTACAGTCTGTGTGGGGAAAGGCAGTACCCCCTCAGGAGGCCTTCATGTAAGAACCAGCCGTAAGAGTGGAGCCCTATGTCATCAGCAGACAAAGGGCCTCACCTCAGCTGTAGACTTATTTCCTTGGTGCTATTTTCTTTTTTTTATTTTTATTAATTTTACTAGGGTGACATCAATAAATCAGGGTACATATGTTCAAAGAAAACATGTCCAGGTTATCTTGTCAATCAATTATGTTGCATACCCATCACCCAAAGTCAGATTGTCCTCCGTCACCTTCTGTCTAGTTTTCTTTGTGCCCCGCCCCCTCCTCCTTTTCCCTCTCCCTTTCCCCCCTCCCCCCATAACTACCACACTCTTATCAATGTCTCTTAGTCTCGTTTTTATATCCCACCTACGTATGGAATAATGCAGTTCTTGTTTTTTTCTGATTTACTTATTTCACTTCGTATAATGTTATCAAGATCCCACCATTTTGCTGTAAATGATCCGATGTCATCATTTCTTATGGCTGAGTAGTATTCCATAGTGTATATGTGCCACATCTTCTTTATCCAGTCATCTATTGACAGGCTTTTTGGTTGTTTCCATGTCCTGGCCAGTGTGAACAATGCTGCAATGAACATGGGGCTACATGTGCCTTACCAATCATTGTCTCTGAGTTTTTGGGGTATGTACCCAGTAGAGGGATTGCTGGGTCATAAGGTAGTTCTATTTTCAGTTTTTTGAGGAACCACCATACTTTCTTCCATAATGGTTGTACTACTTTACATTCACACCAACAGTGAATGAGGGTTCCTTTTTCTCCACAGCCTCTCCAACATTTGCTATTACCTGTCTTGTTAAGTGATAGCTAATCTAACTGTGGTGAGGTGGTATCTCATTGCAGTTTTGATTTGCATTTCTCTAATAACTAATGAAGATGAGCATCTTTTCATATATCTGTTGACCATTTGTATTTCTTCCTGGGAGAAGTGTATGTTCATGTCCTCTTCCCATTTTTTTATTGGATTGTTTGTTTGTTTGTTGGTGAGTCTTATGAGTTCTCTGTATATTTCAGATATTAGGTCCTTATCTGAGCTGTTGTTTGAAAATATCATTTCCCATTTAGTTGGCTGTCTGTTTCTTTTGTTGTCAGTTTCTTTTGCTGAGCAAAAACTTCTTAGTCTGATGTAGTCCCATTCATTAATTTTTGCCTTCACTTCTCTTGCCTTTGGAGTCAAATTCATAAAATGCTTTTTAAAACCAAGGTCCATGAGTTTAGAACCTATGTCTTCTTCTATGTACTTTTTTGTTTCAGGTCTTATATTTAGATCTTTAATCCATTTTGAATTAATTTTAGTACAAGGAGACAAACTGTAGTCCAGTTTCATTCTTTTGCATGTGGCTTTCCAGTTTTCCCAGCACCATTTTTTGAAGAGGCTTTCTTTTCTCCATTGTGTGTTGTTGACCCCTTTATCAAAAATTATTTGACCATATATATGTGGTTTTATTTCTGGACTTTCTATTCTGTTCCATTGGTCTGATTGTCTATTTTTCTGCCAATACCATGCTGTTTTGATTGTCATGACTCTATAATATCATTTGAAGTCAGGTATTTTAATGCCCCCAGCTTCATTCTTTTTCTTTAGGATTGTTTTGGCTATTAGGAGTTTTTTATACTTCCATATAGATCTGATGATTTTTTGTTCCATTTCTTTAAAAAATGTCATTGGAATTTTGATGGGAATTGCATTAAATTTGTATATTGCTTTGGGTAATATGGCCATCTTGATTATATTTATTCTTCCTAACCAAGAACAAGAAATATTCTTCCATCTCATTGTATCTTTCTCGATTTCCCTTAACAATGGTTTGTAGTTTTCATTATACAAGTCCTTTACATTTTTTGTTATGTTTATTCCTAGGTATTTTTTTTTGTTGTTGTTGCAATTGTGAAGGGGATTATTTTTTTTGAGGTTTTTCTCAAATGTTTCATTGTTGGCATATAGAAAGGCTATGGACTTTTGTATGTTAATTTTGTATCCTACAACCTTATTGTATTGGCTAATTGTTTCTAGTAGTTTTTTTTTGTAGATTCTTTGGGGTTTTCAATGTATAGGATCATATCATCTGCAAAAAGTGATACCTTTACTTCTTCTTTCCCGATATGGATGCCTTTTATTTCTTTGTCTTGTCTAATTGCTCTGGCTAGAACCTCTACTATCACATTAAATAAGAGTGGAGAGAGTAGACAACCCTGTCTTGTTCCTGATTTAAGGGGGAAAACCTTCAGTTTTGTGCCATTTAATATGATGTTTGCTGATGCTTTATCATATATGGCCTTTATCATGTTGAGATATTTTCCTTCTATACCCATTTTGTTGAGTCTTAAACATAAAATTGTGTTGTATTTTATCGAATGCCTTTTCTGCATCTATTAATAAGATCATGTGGTTTTTGTTCTTTGTTTTGTTGATATGGTGCATTACGTTAACCGTTTTACATATGTTGAACCATCCTAGAGATTCTGGGATGAATGCCACTTGATCATGATGTATTATTTTTTAATATGTTGTTGTATTCGATTTGCTAGTATTTTGTTTAATATTTTAGCATCTGTATTCATTAGAGATATTGGTCTGTAGTTTTCTTTTTTTGTGCCATCCTTGCCTGGTTTCAGTATGAGGGTTATGTTGGCCTCATAAAATGTGTTTGGATGTATTGCTTCTTCTTCAATTTTTTGGAAGACTTTCAGTAGAATAGGAACAAAGTCTTCTTTGAATGTTTGATAAAATTCACTAGTATAGCCATCTGGGCCTGGACTTTTATTTTGGGGGAGGTTTTTAATAGTTCTTTCTATTTCTTCTCTACTAATAGGTCTGTTTAGGCTTTCTGCTTCTTCTTGACTCAGTCTAGGAAGGTTGTATTGTTCTAGGAATTTATCCATTTCTTCTAGATTGTTGAATTTAGTGGCATAAAGTTTTTCATAGTATTCTACAATAATTCTTTGTATATCTAGAATGTCCGTGGTGATTTCTCCTCTTTCAGTTTGGATTTTGTTTATATGAGTTCTTTCTCTTTTTTCCTTGGTAAGTCTTGCCAGGGGTTTGTCACTTTTGTTGATCTTTTCAAAGAACCAGCTCCTTATTCTATTAATTTTTTCTATAGTTTTTCTGTTCTCTATTTCATTTATTTCTGCTTTGATTTTTATTAACTCCTTTCTTCAGCTGGTTTTGGGTTGTCTTTTCTTCTTTTTCTAGTTTCTTAGAGTGTGAAGTTAAGTGATTCATTTGGGCTCTGTCCTGTTTGTTCATATAGGCCTGAAGTATTAATAATATGAACTTCCCTCTTATCAGTGCTTTTGCTGCATCTCATAGATTCTGATATGTCGTATTGTCATTTTCATTTGTCTGTATATATCTTTTGATCTCTGCACTTATTTCTTCTTTGACCCATTCATTTTTTAAAAGTATGTTGTTTAGTTTCCACATTTTTGTGGGGGTTTTTTTCCTCTTTTTTGCAGTTGAATTCTAGTTTCAAGGCTTTATGATCATAAAATATGCTTGGTACAACTTCGATTTTTCTGAATTTGCTGATGTTGTTTTTGTGGTCCAACATATGGTCAATTCTTGAGAATGATCCATGTACACTGGAGAAAAATGTATACTCTGTCACTTTCGGAAGATATGTCCTGTAGATGTCTATCATATCCAGGTGCTCTGGTGTTTTGTTTAAGGCCAATATATCTTTATTGATTCTCTGTTTGGATGACCGATCTAGAGCCGTCAGCGGTGTATTGAGGACTCCAAGTATGATTGTATTTTTGTCAGTTTTTGTTTTAAGGTCAATAAGTAGCTGTCTTATATATTTTGGTGCTCCTTGATTTGGTGCATATATATTAAGAATTTTTATGTCTTCTTGGTTTAGTGTCCCCTTAATCATTATGAAATGACCATTTTTGTCTCTAAGTACTTTTGCTGTCTTGTAGTCAGCATTATCAGAAATGAGTATTGCTACGCCTGCTTTTTTTTGGATGTTATTTGCTTGAAGTATTGTTTTCCAGCCTTTCACTTTGAATTTGTTTGTATCTTTGTTGCTTAGATGAGTTTCTTGTAGGCAGCATAGAGTTGGATTTTTTTTTAATACATTTTGCTACTCTGTGTCTTTTTATTGGTGAGTTTAATCTGTTTACATTTAGTGTAATTATTGACACTTGTGAGTTCCCTATTGCCATTTTATAGATTGCTTTCTGTGAATTTTGTGTCTTGTTTGATTCTTCTCTTTCGTTTTTCTATCTTTTGTTTTTATTTGGTTGTATTCCATACATCTTTCCTCTGTTGCTATCTTTTTTAAATCATGTGCTTCTGTGGTGGTTTTTTTCAATGGTGGTTACCATTAAGTAAGGAAAAGGGTTCCTACTCTGTTCATTGTAGTGCAACATCTTGTGAGTACTTTTGCACTCCATCGTCGTTTGCTACTGCTAATCTCCATCCTCTCCCCCCCCCTTTTTTTGTTGTTGTTGTCACAGTTTAAATTTTATTTTATTGTGTTCTTGGTGGAGCTTTTACTTGTGTTTTTGTTTTGTTTTGTTCTTTGTATCTGGTTGTAGAACCCCCTGTAGTAATTCCTGGAGTGGGGGTTTCCTGATAATAAATTCCCTCATCTTTTCTGTATCTGTGAATGTTTTTATTTCTCCTTCGTATTTGAAGAATAGCTTTGATGGGTATAGTATTCGTGGCTGAAAGTTCCTCTCTTTCAGGACATTAAATATTGGGGTGCTTTTCTAGTTTGTAGAGTTTCTGTTGAGAAATCTGATGATAATCTAATAAG
Organism: Saccopteryx leptura; assembly: GCF_036850995.1. Lineage (NCBI taxonomy): Eukaryota > Metazoa > Chordata > Mammalia > Chiroptera > Emballonuridae > Saccopteryx > Saccopteryx leptura. Next base: position 3,426,409 of record NC_089503.1, on the reverse strand, counting down.
CCTTCCTTTTTATGTTTGTTGGGGTTAAGAAAACTCGGAGTTCTGTTTGCTTCTTGAATTTGAGGCTTTAGTTCTTTCCACAGGCTTGAGAAGTTATCATCTATTATTTGTTTGAATATGTTCTCCATTCCATTTTCTCTCTCTTCTCCCTTTGATATACCTATTACTCTTATGTTATTCTTTTTGATGGAGTCAGACAATTCTTGTAGGGCTTTCTCATTTTTTTTAATTTTTTAGTCTCTTTCTTCTTCTCTCTGTTGTGCCTCAAGTTGCTTGTCTTCTATTTCACTAATCCTACCTTCTATCTGGCCTGTTCTATTAGCTCAGCTTGTTACCTCGTTTTTCAGCTCGTGAATTGAGTTTTTCATCTCTGTTTCATTTGTTTTTATAGTTTCAATTTCCTTGGTAATATATTCTTTGTGTTCATTGAGTTGTTTTCTGAGCTCCCTAAATTGCCTTTCTGTGTTTTCTTATATATCTCTGAGTATTTCTAGGATTTCTATTTTAAAATCTCTGTCATTTAGCTCCAAAGTTTCCAATATATTAAATTTTTTCCCCATAGATTTTTCCTCATCTATCCATGATATTCAATTTCCTTTTCCTTAATGGCATCTGAGGATGGTTTTGTTGATAGTATTAATGAGAATTAATAAAGAACAAAAAGTTAAAAAAATAAAAATAAAAATAAAAAAGAATTTAAAAAAAATTAAAAGAAAAAAATTATCCCCCCCCTTTTTTCCTCTCCTCTCCTATCTCCTCCTTCTTGAGAAAATCTTGTGGTGAACTGTGAATTTTATTGTGCTAAATAGAACAAACAATACCTATAATAAAGGGCCTGAGTTGGGGAGAAGTAATAAAGGGGCAAAAAAGGGAGTATGGACCCACAAAATGCAAATAATGAAAAAATGTGCATCAAGAATAAAATGAATTGCTTTTAGGTGTTGGTTGACTAAGAGATATGATGAGAGGAATAAGAAGGAAACAGGAAAAAGGGGGGGAAAATTTAAAAATTACTATTGTATTTAGTGGAGCAAGAACCAGATAAAATGGAGAGCCAGGGTTGGGAGCACTGCTAGTGAGTTAAAAAAGCAAAGTAAAAACCCCCCAACATGACACAAACATAAGTTTGAGTCCCAGATAAGATAATTTGTTCGTTATTGAGGATTGAATGAGAGGAGACATAAAGGAAAAAGGAAGAAACTAATATAGAGGGAGAAAAGAAAGAAGAAAAATAAAGAGGAAACCACAAAAAGAAGAAAAAAGAATAAAAGGAGAGAGAGAGTTAAGGGTTTTGGAGTGCAACCCTCATAGAGAGAAAGGAAGAAGAAAGGAAAGATAATGGAAGATGTAACACTTATGGGTAGTGTAGTTCAAGGAGAGGAGAGAGTAAGACCGGCAGAGAATTAAACGACCAAATTGGAAGAGGGAGAAAATAATCAAGACAAGAAGATAAGAGAAACAAATGAACAAATATACTAAAATGGGATAGGTTATAAAGTCTGTGGATTATTCTTGATTTTGAGAGGTTATCTTCTTGCTTTTTCTTTTCTCTCCCTCTTCCTGGTTGGCGACTCTGTACCCCAGGTTCTGCCCCTGTGGCACGCTCAGGTAGAGGTTTGCAGTTGATAAGTCTCTATGGCGATGTCATATATTGGGCTTCAGTCTCGTTGGCAGTCGAGGCTCATTAGCATTTGTAGGCTCGGACAGTGAGAGAGTTTGTTTTCCCAGAGCCTCTCTCCTAGTCTTTCTTACCTGAATTAGTAGCCTGATGATTCAGCTATGGGGTTGCTTCTGCCTCTGCCTGGAGAACAAGAGGCTCAAAGAGCTGGCAAATCCCCACTCTAATCCCACTCTGCACAGGGCTCTGAGTAAGGCTCAATCAGTCAGAGCTGCTAGCATAATCAGGCGGGGCTTCCACCCACACAAAGACCTCTGACTCTGCCCTCTGTCCAGTAACACGGGTGTCCACTCCCAGGGCGCTCGGAGGAATCTCTCGCTCACAATCTGCACACACAGACCAGGATATGAAGCTGGCTGCCTCTCACTCTGAATGAGTCCCCCACCTGCACAGAAAAGTTCCAGCGTAGTGATTTTTGCTCCCGTTCCCTCCCCGTGTGTGGCTTTTTCAGGGCGCAGGGACAACCCCAAGATTCCACTTTCGGCCCACACTAAGGCCTCTGACTCTGCCCCTCTATCGGGTAACACAGGCACCAACTCCCAGGGCTCTAGGAGGAATCTCTTGCCCACTTTCCATGCACGCCGACCAGGATATCAGGCCGGCTGTCTCTCACTCGGAGTGAGACCCACACCCGCACAGAGAAGTTCCAGTGTTGGAATTAGCTCTCACTCCCTCCTTGTGCATGGCTTTTTCAGGGCGCAGGGACAACCCCGAGATTCCACTTTTGGCCCACACTAAGGCCTCTGACTCTGCCCCTCTGTCCGGTAACACGGGCGCCCACTCCCAGGGCTCTAGGAGGAATCTCTCGCCCACTATCAGCACGCACCGACTAGGGGATCGGGGCGGATGGCTGTCCTGAGTGCCTTTTTTTGTCTGGGTTTGGCGCGAGCGTTAGCTTGTGTTGACTGGGTTGCCACAAGCACAGTTTTTCCTCAGCTTGGATGTCCGTGCCACAGCCTGGTTTGGCCGTTTGTGCCACGGCCTGGATCTATTCACCCCCTTTGCCTGCCTTAGTTCCTATACTCTCAGTTCCCAGTGAAAGCCGCCCTTATTTAGATTAGTGAGGAAGGCGGAGTGTTTCTTCCTCCTTATTTCCTTTGGGGTTGATTATATATTTAGCCGATTTTTCACTCTATCATACCTTTGCGTGTAGTGCGGAATGTCTGGAGGCTCCAAGGATAGATTTTTCTGTTTCTGGTTGAAGATCTTGTTGAATTTTTGGGGAGATTTATTGGTATCACTCCTTTACGGCGCCATTACTCTGACATCATGCCTCAGTGCTATTTTCTATCCATGTTTCAGACGAAAATGCTTCTTTTGTTTCGTGAGTCACATGGTCAGCCCCAGTCCTGTACCTGCATCTCAGGGGCGGGCCCTCTGCTGGGGAACAGACACAACAGATGCACTAGTGAGATGTGTGAGGGTCGGTGGGGACCCCTCCCGGGGAAGTAGAGCAGCACCCGGAGGAGGGTCCTGAGAAGTCCCCACTCTCCCTGATAGGTGACCTGTGGTCACAGCAGGACGGCGTGAGAAAGCCTGCAGAGTGACAGCATGGGAAAGCATTTGGTGAGAAAACAGCAAATGCAAAGGCCCTCTGCCAGGGGAGACTCAGGAGTTCGGGGGCCACTGCGGCCCCCGCAGGGGGAACAGAGAAGCCACAGGCAGGTTCATAGACTCTGGTTGCCCTGAGGTCACTGGCTCTTACTACAATGATCAGGATTTAGTCCCTCTGGTAAGGAAAATAATGGAGACGTCCGGATACTTCATCCAGTCTATTATTGTCTTAATAATATACTGAAGTGGTTGTTTAGAAATTAATGTGGACGTATCTTCCTGGCCGTGAGCTCTGTGCTGTGAAACTGGCAATTATGGTACAAGGGACACTTCTCTCTGCTCAGATTGCTTCTCAAAAAGTTGGATGAAAACATTCTTGGAGCCTCGCCCTCCGATAGGGACCTTTTCTATAAAAGGAGTCAGCGGGACCCACTGCAAACCTGATCCTGGACTGCACTTGCGTCTGTCCAAACGTCGGGAGAGCACCAGAGAACAGGGACAAACCCCAGGGTCCGTTGTCTGAGATTCCCCAGTGGCCCCAACGTCAGGGCGCCCAGCCTCCACAGGAAGACATAGGTGAGGAGGAATGCCTGCTTCCCCTTCTCTGACCTGGACCCGCTCTCTCCTTCTGGAACACTCTGAGCATCCCTGCTCCTCACTCTGCCAGGCTCTGTCTGAGTTGGGGGACGTCCTCCTGCTCGCCCGCTGCTCTGGTCTCCTCGGTGCCCAGGGTCAGGCTGGCTGGTTTGCTGGTCGCCCTGGAGAGTGGGAGGGGGAGCAGGAGACAGAGGCAGGGACCCCGAGACCCTCTGAGGGACCACGGTCTGATCCGAGTGCCGAGCCTCCTAGCTCTTTCCTTCTCATTTGCTTCTTCAACCTCCTGAGAGACACAAGCTGACATTCCAGTGAGCTCAGGGGGCTGAGTGAGCGTGCGGGTTCCGGGGGCAGCTCCCCCCAAAGAAGAACAAGAGCAGGACTCTGGGGACTGAGCAGAGTGACCCCGTCTCTGAACTCACCCCTCACACAGCATATTCAGATCATGATGGAGGAAAGAGCGAGCTAGGACAATGGCTGGTCCCTCTCTGCTGGCCTGGCCGTGACTGGTCTTAGAGGACATAATATAACTGCCCCTGATCAGACCATGTCACCCGAGAGGAAGTCACCCTGAGAAAGTAACCCAGAGGGTCTGTGGGGCATGTCCTAGCTAGGGACATTCTCACAAGGCTCTGTGTCTAAGAAGGTGAGGAGGTCGGGCCAGGGGCCCATCAGCCCGTGTGGACCCGTGTTCCTGGGGTGTGGTGCAGCCTCAGCTCATAGTGAATCCTCTCGTCTGCCCGCGTCCCTCAGCCCTGAGACTAAAGAGCAGGACACACACTGAGAAATACTGAGACACCTCCCGTGGTCACAGGTGGGGTCTGCTCGCGCTCACGTAGCTACTGAGGGATGAGATGTCTCTGTGGGGGGTCCTAACATTTCCTTTCTCCTCAGCTCAATGCGGGTGCACTTGATCTTTTACAGTGTGTGTGTTTAAGGCGTGTAACATGATGTTTGTGTGCACATAGACATTGTCAAGATACTCAACACATTCTCTCCTCACGTAAGTAGCACTTCCTTTTTCCCTTCTTTCTTCTTTTTGTTTTTCTTTCATTAGTTTTGGTAAAAACAGGTAAGATCTCTCATAGCTGATCAGGCACACAGTACAGTATTGTCAGCTGTAGTCACCGTGCTGCACACAGACCCCAATTCTTACTCTTCTTACACCTGGGAGTCTGTGCCCTGTGACCAGTGTGTCCCCATGTCCCCACCCTCAGCCCCTGGTGACCAGCACTCTGGTCTCTGGTTCTGTGATTCAACTGTGTCAGGTTCACACGTATGTGGGTCCTGCAGTGTTTTTCTCTCTGTGTCTGACTCAGCTCACTGAGCACAGTGTCCCCTGGGTTCATCTATGTTGTCACCAATGACAGCTGTTTCTTGTTATTTTTTTCCAAATAATACTCCATTTTACATATACACACACACATTAAATCTATTTTTTTTTCTTTATCTTTCAATGACAATGAGGTTTTTCTGTATCTTAGCTGCTGTGGATACTGGGGTGCAGGTAATATCACGATGATGATTTTATTTATTTTTTGATGTGGTCCCAGGAGTGGGATCCCTGGACCATGCAGTAATTACATGTTTAATTTTTGCGGAACCTGCATGCTGTTCTGCACAGTGTCTGCAGCATTGTATAGTCCCTCCCACAGCGCACACGGGGCCATTTTCCCTGAAAACATTTTTAGAGTATATTCTCATTTAAACCAGGACTTAGGTAAAGGAGGTCACACTTTGTGACCAGACCACTGAGTGAGTGGGCACACCCAGTCAGGGACAGACCTTGATGGACAGAGACTGACCCCCCAGGCTAGAAGGAAATTTTTTGTGTCCCTTTCTCTTCATTTGCTATACTTTGCTCTGGTGAAGTAGATAGTCACTTGTTCCAAAGAAAACTGTACTTTGTGTAATATAAAGAATATATAATAAAAGAATGTAATAATATAATACTATAAAAATAGTTACTATATACTTTTCCTCTCCTCTTTTTAAACTTCCCAAGGTGACTGTTTTTATACCATTCTCTTATTCCTAACGTGGACCTCACTCACCAGACTCCCTGTGGTCAGTCATCTCCACGGGATGGAACTCCGACCCCTCAAATGGGAGCGGAGGATCTTGACCCACCGCTCTGCAGAATTTTCAGTCAGGTGTCACATGCATGTGCTCACATGTGCTCTTGTTCATTCCTGGTAGACGTGTGTGTGCGAGATAAGCCAGGGAGACTCATGTGCAAGACGGTGGAACCAGAAACAGGAGCAGAGCCCGCATCCCGGACACTGACTGCGTAGAGGAGGGGAACTCACACTCGCCATCTGCTAGCTGGGAGCCCGACTACAGAGCGTAGGTGAGTTTTACATTAACCCCCATCTCCCTGAACCTTCCTGCATTCTCTGTAGCTGTGGGGCGGGTCCTGTTACAACTTAAACACATGCTCCTCAGCATTCACTGAGAGCTCAGGGGGCCCTCGGTAAAGAAACCCATGTGGAGGCATCCCTGCGGAGGGTCACACTGTGCAGTCGCTAAGAGACTGTTGCCCCTTTGTTACCAAACAGAACTTGGGCCCGTAGTGGGTTTTCCTCAGGCCAAGTAGTGTGCGAGTTCCTGACTTCACGCAGGAAAGATTTCAGCAGACAAATCCTGGTGATGCTGAGAGTACATTTATTATGCCAGGAATCAGAGAAACCAGGTCAGGGCTTAGGGGAGAAGGAGGACCAGGAGAGAGCCTGGGCGGGGCTCAGCTTCCCTGGGAACGCGGTAGGAAAGGCGTGAGCCCCGGGGCTGCATGGACTCCCAGAGAAGTGAGTGAGCGTCGCAGGGACAGAAGTGAGCCAAGGCGGGTGGCTGTCAGCTCCCTGGGGAGTCAGGGCAAAGCAGGATGGAGGCAGGTTCCTGGGTGAGCCAGGGACAAGCGGGCACTGCCTGCTGCTCCCCTGGTTGGAAGTCTTGAGGGGACCCTTAGAATGAGAGCGAAAGGGGCGGTGTGCTGCGATGTCCTTAGTCCTGACGCTCCGTGTCTTCTTCAGCCGCAATGCCTTTAGGGGAGGTCTCAGGGGGGGGTCCTACGAGAATATTCGTTAACTATCTACGTGTGACATTCATATGTTGGTTTATGTAAAAGTGTGTAAACAGAGGTCAGGCTTATTGTCTGGTTAGTTTTAATTTTCAATCACATCATCATAGAAGGAGTGAAAATGAGGTAGATCTGCCCCCAAAATTAGTGTCTGGGGTGTGCAAACCATTTGTCCTAACGGTCCCTGGTTTGGGAAGATAAAACCTTGTGGTTCGTTAGCTGCCTGTAAGTTGCTCAAATTGTTGGTCTTGTTTTATGATTGTGCCTCAGTTTCCCTTATTCCACTTGTCCAGAATTCCCCAGCATCTTACTCTCCAGCATCGGTGACTGTGAAGGCAGATGCCATGTTGGCTGAGCCCAGCCTGTCGGGGACACGGGTGGGACGTGGAGGGAGCCAGGACACTGCCCGTGGAGTACTTGCTCTGTCCTGTTCACGTAGCACAGGGAAGGGACGAGCTCATGAGAACAGCCGTCTCGTTGGCAAACAGACACGGAGCTGGACAGCGGGTCCAAAGAGCACCGGACACGGGAGTGTTTCTAGACCCCACAGAGTAAGCCAGATCGTGGGTGGTTCTGTGGACCAGAGCCTGGTGAGACTTTGCTCACAGGACAGTCAGGCTGTGGCTTCACAGTCCAACCTGTGTGAGATGCTTCACGTGTTTCGTCTTAGCATGAGGGTGGGACAGGAGGAAGGAGAGACAGGGCAGGAGAGGCAAGAAGCATAAAAAGACATGAAGGAAAGAAGAGAGGTTTGAGAATCATGTTTGGAACTTAGCAATGTGTGTGGTTCCTGACGTGTGAACAGCTGCAGAAAAACAGACAGAACTCTGTTGAATGTAAGGGGACACATAGTCAATGTGACCCATCACCCTCAGGACCCAGGTTCCACTGGAATGAAGTGACTATGAATCATACACAACTTGCAAAGGCAGCACATAGGTGACATTCCTTTGTCAAAAGACCATGGTAAACACACACAGAAAGGACCTTTGAGGCCCTGGCCAGTGCCAGTGGATAGAGCAAAGACCCAGCACATGGTGTCTCGGTTCGATTCCTGGTCAGGATACACTGGAGAATTGACCATCTGTATCCCCCCCCTTCTCTCTCTCTTCCCTTCCTGCAGCCAGTGGTTTGATTGGTTTGAACATGGTCCTAGGCATGAGGTTGGTTTCATTGGAATGCATGGGCCTCAGGCACTAAAAATAGCTTGGTACTTAAGCATCATCCCCAGATGTGGTTGCTGTGTGGATCCCAGTCAGGATGTATGTCTCACTATCTCCCCTCCTAGCATGTAAAAATAAATAAATAAAAGAAAATAAAGAAAAAAGAAAGAAAAGAAAGAGCTTTGAAAGCCTAGAGTTGGTAGCTCAGAGGGCAGTGGGGACAGTTCATCTAGGTGAGGTCACCTGCACACAGGGTGTCGTGTTCTTGGGCTCCCCAGGGAAAGGCTCCTGCAGGTAAAAGCCACCGAGTGTGTGAACCCCGTCCAGCGCCATCCGGGGATCACGTCCCTGTGCTCACGTGTCTCAGGAGGGTCTGAAGCTGGAGTCTGCAGAGTGACCGGATCCCCCTGACCTCAGAGGTACTGGTCCCGTGTCCACCTGCATCTTCACAGGGTGACCCTGCAGCAGGGCCCGGCAGATGGCTCTGCAGCCCAGTGATGACATCATGACCTTCTCTCCCCGGCCGCAGCCCGGGCTGTTAGACCCAAGTAACGGGTCTGAGTTACCAAAAGAGAGAAATACAGCAAGCGACACCACAGGGACTACACGTGAGGTTCTGTTCCTCTTGTATTACCATATTGGGTTACTTGTGACTCTGTTGCTTAGTGTCTTTGGGATGGTGGGGAACGGGACGGTCATCTGGCTGCTCAGCTTCCGGTTGAAGAGGAACCCCTTCTCGGTCTACGTCCTCAACCTGGCCATCGTGGACTTCACCTTCCTCTTATGCCTGAACATCACAGTCACAACGGCTCTCTTAAAGTACGAAAATTTTCAGCTGGCTCAGATCATCCTACCCCTCGTCCTCACGTTTAACATGGCGGGGCTGAGTCTGCTGATGGCCATCAGCACGGAGCGCTGTCTGTCCGTCACCTTCCCCATCTGGTACAAGTGCCGTCGCCCCACCCATCTCTCCACCACCGTGTGTACTCTGATTTGGGGACTGTCAGTCTGTCTGGGTGTTCTATGGTTTTTGTGTCTTAGTTATCCTTCTATGTATTATGTATGTGAAACCCTATTCTGGGTGTACTGTGTGCTGTCCCTCTTCACGCTTCTCGTGCTATGTGTGTCCAGCCTGACCCTGCTCATCCGTGTGCACTGCTGCTCCCGGCGGAGACAGGTCACCAAGCTCTACAGGGTCATCCTTCTCACCGTGCTGGCCTTCCTGCTGCTCGGGCTGCCCCTCGGGCTAAGCTTCCTGCTCCAAACACTCTCAAACTGGTCAGGCAATTTTATGTATTTTTTATACCTTTCCTTGTTCATGGCTGCCCTGAACAGTGCCGTCAACCCCGTCATCTACTTCTTCGTGGGGAGGCAGGGACAGCGGCCAGGCCGAAGGACCCTCAGAGAGCTGCTCCAGAGTGTACTGACAGAGGACACGTCCTGAGCAGACGAGAGCCCCGTCCTCAGACAAACACGACGTCCCCCTGAGCCCGGGGAGCGGGCAGCTCTGCTGGGAGCTCAGGCCCTGACCCTGCACTAAGGGCCCCCCTTCCGGGATCTGTAGATGCAAAGTCGTCATAACCTCCCCACCGATTGCATGAATTCCTTGTGAGAAGTAGACCTGTCCATGTTGTCCTGACTGTGCACTGAGGTGACACGCGGCTACCGTGAGGTCACGTCCTGACCCCTCTACCTTCTGACGGGAAGCCCTCCTCCCCTCCATGTGTCCTCCAGGCCTCTCTGCCCTCTGCTCCCAGGGAGAGGTCAGCATAGGCAGGACCCCGATGGACCTGACACCCTCAGGCCCCCGTCTGTCTGTCTCTCTGCTCCGGTTTCCCAACGACCTCCGCCCACAGCTGTTTCCTTACACAGAGCATCACGTCCCCGCCTGTGCCTGTGTTTATAATTCTGCCTGTCACTCTGCTGTCCTCCTCCTCTGACTTATTTATAAGGTGACATCCTGCTTATTCTCCAATAATGGTTTTCACTCTTCATTTCACTACAGGAGAGAAGTATTTCTCTTCCCACTCCAACGATAAAGTCATATTTGCCTTCATGGAGTGTATGTATATGTGGACACACGTATAAGCATGTGAATATGTGCATGCATTTCGGTGTCTATGTGTGTGCACATGTGTGTGCCTGTGCAGGTGTATATGCATATAGGTGTGTGCATGTGTGTTAGTGCATGTGTGTGCACACATGCAGCTCTCAGTGGGCACCGTATCCTCCCCGTGTCCTCAGTGTAAAGGGGAAGCCTGGGCTGAGCCAGGAGCCTGTACTCGGTTCAGATCCCAGCACAGCTCTGCTCAGGTGGGGGATTCTGTGCTACTCACGTCACCAACAACCCTTAAAATTCCACTTCCATACAGCGCTTAACAAGAGACCCCTTTGGTACATATATACAATGGAATACTATGGGGCCATGAAAAAGAAGGAAATATTACCTTTTGCAACAATATGGAGGGACCTGGAAACTATTATGTTGAGTGAAATAAGCCAGGCAGAGAAAGAAAAATATCATATGACCTCACTCATTTGAGGAATCCAAGGAATAATGTGAACTGAGGAACGGAACTGAGACAGAGGGGGGATCAAAGGGACCAGAGGAAAAGAGGACAGAGGGGAAGGGGATGAGAGGATGGGATAAACCTGAAGGGAAGGGGGGAGAGCACTGTTAGGAGGGGTCAAGGGAGATGTTGAGGGGAATAGGGGGGAGGGGGGATGCATTCAGTGTGACCCTAGAATCTATGTAAACACAATGAATTACATAAAAAAAATTGTCCTCCAGAGAAGTTTTAAAAAAAAAGACCCCTGTGGAGCTGCTCTAAGTACCCAGGGCATCAGAACCCTCAACCACATGGGCACTGTAAGGACATCAAATATTGATGTCAGCGGGGACAGCAATTCTGTCCTCTTCATCACAGCTGACACGTCCGTGTGTGACCACTGCAGGTGCTTTGCGGTGTCCCTGAGTCAGGGTCCTACAGCAAATTTGTGTCACACTCACAAGCACACACACAGAGGAGCCCTGTCACTGGATTCCTGGACTGACTCATCATCTGTAGCCTGAATGCCTTCCACGGCCGACCCCGGTGTCAGCGTGGGTGAAGAGAATTCTGACTGTTGTGGACGGAGAGGAGGCGGAATGGACTCTTCCCAGTTGCTCCCTCACCTCAGACCTCGGAGGGGATGAGACTCACAGCTGGGACCCTTCCTGACACGGGCACCTGCCCCGAAGTCAACATGGAGTCCACGGCCAATCACCCATCAGAGAGAAGCTGTCGGTGTTTGTCTTTCTCTGACTGATGATCTCACTTAGCAGGGGGCCCAGTGGGTCCATCCCCGTTGTTGCAAATGGTGAGATTTCACTCTGTTTTATGCCGAGTGACACTCCACTGTGTGCACACCCCTCTCCTTCTGTGTCCCGTCGTCCATGCAGGGACACCGAGGCTGCTTCTGTATCTTGGCCGTTGTAAATAAAGTTGCTGTGAGTATCGGGGGAGTATACCTCTTTGAATTGTGTTTCAGGTTTGTTCAGAGAAATACTCAGAAGTCAGACCGCTGGGTAACAGCAGTAGCTTTATCTTTCATGTTTTGAGAAACCTCGCCCCGGTTCCCCAGTGGAGACCCGTCTGCATTAAGAACAGTGCACGAGGGTTTTCTTCTCTCCACACTCTCACAGCACTGGCTGTCTGTTGATTACTGATGACGGCCATTCTGACAGGTGTGAGGGACAGCTCACTGTGGTTCTCATCTGCATTCTCTGATGATTAGAGATGTGGACCCTGTTTTCATATGTGGACGGGTCATCTGCACGTCTTCTTTGGAGAAATGTCTATTCTGGTCCTCTGCTCATTTTAAGCTAGATTTCACTTAATTACAAAATCTAAGAAAATAATAGGTAAATGAACAATTAAAACAAACAAACTCAGAGACACAGAGAACAAGCTGATGGTGGCCCAGGCGGGAGGGGATTGGGAAATGGGTCCAAAGGGGCGGGACTAAGATGTACAGATTGACAGTTCCAGAAGCAGTCCCGGGATGTGAAGCACAGCACAGGGGATGTAGTAATAACAATACTGTAATTACTATGCATGCAGCCCGGTGGGTACTGCGTGTATTGTGTGGATCGCTCTGTAATGTACGTAATTGTTCAATCACTGTGTTATACTCCTGAAACTAATATAATATTGTATCACTGTATTTTAAAATAACTAAATAAATAAATAATGAAATATTTCAAAAATAATTGAAAAAAGTAAAGAATTATAAGTCTTGCAGCTGAGCAGCCCTGCCATTTTGTCAGAACCTGTGCCCCATTACTGTCCTGAATGCAGGATGAAGCGTGGGCAAGTGACTGAGTGACGTGTGTCTCTGCAAAGGTAAAGGTCTTGGTCATCACTGTGCAGCCTCCGGCTTCTCCCCACACTGTCCTTCTGCCTGAAGCCATCACTGTCCCCTCTCCCTGCCCCTTTCTTAGATGTCTCCTCTCGACCCCACAATCTTCAGCTCAGAAGGAACCTCTTAAGAAGCCTTCTCTACTCTCCACGGGGCTGTGCTGACCCGTGTGCATGTATGTGTTCTGGGTGCAGAAAGGGCCACCCAGCTTACAGCTCTGTCACCCTCTCTCCCTGGTCAAGGGCACGTCCTCAGACGTGTGACTATGTGTTTGCCGTCATATCTCCCGAGGGCCTCGCACGGCTCTAGGTCCTCACTAAACACTAGCTCAATGTCACACGGGTCCTTTGTTTCCCGTCCAATTACCATAGGACAGTTATGTTTCACTCAGGTGAGAACGTTCAAGCTCAAGGAAAGAGAAAGACTATTTAAGTTCCCACAGTGCAGGGGAGCCATGCAGGAAGCCAGGAGCGTGGGGCCCTGAATCCATCTCTGCCTGTTTGGCCAGGTCTGGCCTGTGATAGAGCCTCACCACCCTAGCCCTGTAGGTCGCCCAGGGCTGTCCTGCAATGTCACCACTCCAGGGTCACAGACCAGCAGGCAGTGGTGACCTGCCAGCACCTGCTGACATGTCCTTTCTGGCGTCTGCCTCCTGATACCTCTGAGGACACAGCAGCTTAACCGGGGGAGTCAATAATGCTGAACCTTCAGCTCACGTGTCGCCTGGCAGGAGAAATGAACCCAGCTGGGTCTGTGTCCTGTGGAACCAGGAGGAAGGAGGCGGTGCAGATGGGGGGGGGCAGCATGGGGTGTCTTTGTGGCTGGAAACGGGGCCCGTCTGTGGCCTCACATCAGAATCAGGCTCTGGTTGGTCCATAGGAAGCTGCTGGGGTCCAGCAGTGTTTGCCCACAGAGGAAGCAGTTTCACGGGTGTGACCTGGTAGCCAGCACAACACTGGGCACCTGGCAACCTCTGGAATGATGAGGAGGCCACCGTCCTACAACAGACCTTGGCAGAGGCTCTCAGGGCAACTGCCCCATCACTGTCCTCAGTCAGGCTGGAAGCATCACACATGCTGGCCTTTCCCCTCAGGGAAGAGGAGGTCCTGCTGCTCACAGCTCACGCTCAGCACGTCCTCGAGGCCACAGGGACGACCACCAGAACCGATGCAGGGAGACGGGGGAATGGAGGGATGCAGAGACCGGGTGAGGGGGGCAGAGCGCTGCCCTGAGGGAGAGCCACTCAGAGGGTGCCCAGACAGAAAGACAGGGGTGGCCGTGACATGCCTTATGGGGGCTGGTCATTCTGCAGGAGGCTGTGGTCTTCTGGATGGACAGGTGCACACCCCACTCTTGATACGGGGGACCCACTGCTGAGCGCATCCTGGTGGAGATCAGCCGTCCCTCATAACCCTTGTTGGGGGAGGGCGTCCTGGGCACTGCTGGTCATTTCCAGTGTCCCTGGGCTCAGCCCCCAGGGTGCCAGCAGTACCAACCCTCCCTCACCAGGAAGAGATAACCAAACCATCTGCAGACACTGCTGATGCCTCCTGGGGCGACACATGTCCTGAGAGTCACGGCCACGGAGGGCAGCGTTCCCTGGCTCCACCCTCAGTGACACATGACCCTCAGGGACGCTGTGTGTCACCAGATGTAAGTGGTTCCTGCAGCCCCATGTTCTCTGCCCAGTGGGGCTCTATCTACCCTGTGTCATGTCACTGCCCTGGGCTCACTGTCAGCCTCCTCCTCCTCCCATCAGATTATCCAGACCCTGGGGGCGGGGCATCTGACTTCCTGTCTGTTGTGGAAACGGAAGGAGGGGAGGGCCTATCCCTGCTTTTTAAATGGGTTCATTAGCCCTCCCTTTGTTTTACTATTAATTAACCAGAGAAAAAAGGACACAGGGTGTTAGAAGCTGTGAAACCATCTGCCCATGGCCGTTGTCTAGAAATGACAGTGAAGAGCACCCCACTAATTCTGTGAGATACAGCTACACATTTTGGGGTTCAGAGCACCAGTAAGTACAGCACAGTCTAAAACAGCCCCCCCTCAAAGTATGACTTTAAAGATACTGGACCCCCTGCAGGAAAAAGGGTGATAAAATTGTCACAGCATCAATAAAAATAGTGTTTCACTGCCCAGTGACAATGGGGGTGTGTGATGAGGGAACTGTGAGGACACAGCCTCAAGTGCAGCCTCCACTGGGGCAGGAATACCGGATGGCATCATGGAAGTCCCAACAGAACAAGGTTTCAAGATGGCAGGTGTGCTCCTCTGTCCTAGATGCCAAGACGTGGGAAGGTGGGGAAGGGACGCCCTCTTCCAGGTTGGGGCCCATGAGCCACGAACTCTGCGTCACTCACTCCTTCCCTGTGGGAGCTCAGGGCTCCTGCAGCATCTGGGCTGTGTCTGTCCTGGGTCAGAAGTTGGTCTACTGCCCCTAGAGGCCAGAGCAGGAAGTCACAGGAGAACAGGGGAGAGGTGCTCAGAGCCTTGCCTGGCTCTGTCACCCTTAGCTCAGCAGCCAGCTCCCGGGGGACCCACCCCACCCCACACCATCCCTGCTGGCTGATTCTCAGTCTTCCTCTTCCGCCTGCTTCCTTGTGTTTGACCATTTTCTAAATATGAAACTGTGATGATTCAAATACCGGCAACACAGGATCCGCTGCTGAGGGGAACATCGCAGAGACGAGGGAAGAACCAGAGACCCACTGACAGCACAGCAGCTACAACCACACACCACACCTCAGAGCATCCTGCCTCCTGCCCTGCGCTCCCTACAGGCCCCTCCTCACACCCCAGCTCATTGGCTCTGGTCTGACACAGACCTAACCCAGCTGTCCCTGACTCTCTCCTGTCCCCCAGAACCGGAGGCCAGCCCCGTGCAGAATGACCAGCCCCTGCAAGGCACGTCGGGGCCGCCCCCTACCACCCTGTCCATGTTCCCCCTGAGGGTCAGGGCAGCGCTCTGCCCCCTCCTCCCAGTGCGCACAACCCCCAATTTCCTGTCTCCCCACGTTGGGTCTGTGCATCTCCCTGTGACCTTTGAATCTTCTAAGAGCGATGACTTTCAGCTGAGGACAGCAGGGTCAGGAGGGGACAGCTAATATAGGAGCAGAGAGATGGAACAATAAGGGGCTTCAGGCAGAAGGACAGTGTGGGGAGAAGCCGGAGGCTGCACAGTGAAGACCAAGACCTTTACCTTTGCAAGGACCACACGTCACTCAGTCACCTGCCCACATTTCATGCTACATTCAGGACAGTAATGGGGACACAGATGCTGACCAGGTAGCAAGGACACTCAGCTGTAGAACCAACAACTTCTTTCTTTTCTAAATTACTATTCAAATATTTTTTTATTACCTTAATTTCAAGTACATTTACATAACTATTAAATTAGTGCCAGGAGTATAACACATTTATTGAACAATTACGTAAATTACAGAGCGATCCACACAATACACGCAGTACCACCGGGGTGCATGCATAGTAATTACAGTATTGTTACTACATCCCCTGTGCTGTGCTTCACATCCCGGGACTGCTTCTGTGACTGTCAATCTGCAATCTTAGTCCCTCCCCTTTGTACCCATTCTCCAATCCCCTCCCACCTGGGCCACTATCAGCTTGTTCTCTGTGTCTCTGAGTTTGTTTCTCTTTTGTTAGTTAGTTTTCCAATTACTTTAGTAAATTCTGCAGATAAGTGAAATCGTACAATCCAGTTTCAAAATGAGCAGAGGACCTAAACAGACAAATTTTTAAAGACATGCAAGTAGCCAACAGACATATGAAAAATCACTCAACATTGCTTATCATCAGTGACATGCATATTGAAACCACAATGAGATATCACCCACACCTGTCAGAGTGGCCGTCATCAGTAATGAACAGACAACAGGGGCTGTGAGGGTGTGGGGAGAACGGACCCTGGTTCACTGTTCTTGAAATGCAGACGGGTCTCCACTGTGGAAACCAGCATTGAGGTTCCTCAAAATACTAGGGAGAACTATCCTGTCACCCAGAAACCCAAGTTCTGGGTATTTTACTGAAGAAATGCAAAACACAATTCAAAGAGACATACGCAGCCCTGTGGTCACTGCAGCGTTATTTACAACAGCAGAGATACAGAAGCAGCCTCGGTGTCCCTGCATGGACGACGGGACACAGAAGGAGAGGGGTATGCACACAGTGGAGTGTCACTCGGCATAAAACAGAGTGAAATCTCACCATTTGCAACAACGTGGATGGACCCACAGGGACCCCTGCTAAGTGAGATCATCAGTCAGAGAAAGACAAACACCGACAGCTTCTCTCTGATGGGTGATTGGCCGCGGACTCCCATGTTGACTTCGGGGCAGGTGCCCGTGTCAGGGAGGGTCCCGGCTGTGAGTCTCATCCCCTCCGAGGTCTGAGGTGAGGGAGCGACTGGGAAGAGTCCATTCCGCCTCCTCTCCGTCCACAATAGTCAGAATTCTCTTCACCCACGCTGACACTGGGTCGGCCGTGGAAGGCACTCGGGCTACAGATGATCAGTCAGTCCAGGAATCCAGTCACAGGCTCCTCTGTGTGTGTGCTTGTGAGTGTGACACAAGTCTGCTGTTGGACCCTTAGTCAGGGACACCGCAAAACGCCTGCAGTGTCGGCTGTGATGAAGAGGACAGAATGACCGTCCCCGCTGACAACAGTGTTCAATGTCCTTACAGTGTCCATGTGGCTGAAGGGTTCTGATGCCCTGGGTACTTAGAGCTGCAATAAGAAGTGGGGCGGGTATTCTTGTTAAGATTACTTAATGGAAGTCATATTTTAAGGATTAGTGGGATTACATGACTCGTTCAAAATCGCCCACCTGAGCAGAGCTGTGCTGGAATGTGAACCGAGTACAGGCTCCTGAGTCAGCCCAGACTTCCCCTTCACTCTGAGGACAAGGGGAGGCTACAGTGCCCACCCTCACTGCACGTGTGCACACAAATACACAGAAACACATGTGCACACACACACCAATACATACATGCACAGATGCTTACATACACATGTGCACACATTCACATAAATATACACAATCCATAGAGAGAAACATGACTCTTTCTTAGCGTAAATAAATGAAATCTTCACTCTTTAGTAAAATGTGAACAGTGAAAACCATTATTGGAGAATAAGCAGGGTGTCACCTTATAAATAAGTCAGAGGAGGAGGACAGCAGAGTGACAGGCAGAATTATAAGCACAGACACAGGCGGGGACATGATGCTCTGTGTAAGGAAACAGCTGTGGGCGGAGGTCGTTGGGAAACCAGAGCAGAGAGACAGACAGACGGGGGCCTGAGGGTGTCAGGTCCATCAGGGTCCTGCCTGTGCTGACCTCTCCCTGGGAGCAGAGGGCAGAGAAGCCTGGGGGACACACCGAGGGGAGGAGGGCTTCCCTTCAGAAGGTAGATGGGACAGGACGTGACCTCACGACACCAACATGTGACCTCAGTGCACAGTCGGGACAACAGGGACAGGTTTACTTCTCACAAGGAATTCATGCAATCGGTGGGGAGGTTATGACGACTTTGCATCTACAGATCCCGGACGGGTGACCCTTAGTGCAGGGTCAGAGCCTGAGCTCCCAGCAGAGCTGCCCGCTCCCCGGGCTCAGGGGGACGTCGTGTTTGTCTGAGGACGGGGCTCTCGTCTGCTCAGGACGTGTCCTCGGTCAGCGCACTCTGGAGCAGCTCCCTGAGGGTCCTTAGACCCGGCCGCTGTCCCTGCCTCCCCACGAAGAAGTAGATGACGGGGTTGACCGCACTGTTCAGGGCAGCCAGGAGGTAGAAGACGATCTGGAGAAGGTCAGTATTGTACGGTGTGTATGAACCATCTCTGACCAGAAAACTTACACTGAGAGGCATCCCAAGCCCCAGGAAGGCCAGCACGGTGAGAAGGATGACCCTATAGAGCTTGGTGACCTGTCTCCGCCGGGAGCAGCAGTGCACACGGATGAGCAGGGTCAGGCTGGACACACAGCACGAGAAGCGTGAGGAGGGACAGCGCACTGTACACCCGGTACTGTGTGTAACATATCTTCCTGTCGTAGTAAACACACAAAAACCACGGAATCCCCAGACACAGTGACAGTCCCCAAATCAGAGCGCACACAGTGGTGGAGAGATGGGCGGGGCGGTGGCACTTGTACCAGATGGGGAAGGTGACGGACAGACAGCGCTCAGTGCTGACAGCCATCAGCAGACTCAGCCCCGCCATGGAAAGCATAAGGAAGAGAGAGATCAGTGCCACTATAGGCTTGTAAGGGATATAATGAAAAAGTATCATTATGACCACGATACTTTGACATAAGAGGAAGGAGAAGTCCGCGATGGCCAAGTGGAGGACATAGACCGAGAAGGGGTTCCTCTTCACACAGAACCCGAGCAGCCAGATGACCGTCCCGTTCCCCACAAACCCAAAGAGGCCAAGTGAGAGACCCACATACAAGATAACATCAACAAAAGGAACAGAGTAAATATAACCTACTGCAGGCCATCTACTGTAGCTTCTTTCAGTAATCTCTGGTGAGATCGCAGACAAGTTACTTGGGTCTAACAGCCCGGGCTGCGGCCGGGGAGAGAAGGCCATGCTGTCATCGCTGGGCTCCTGAGCCATCTGCCGGGCCCTGCTGCAGGGTCACCTTGTGAAGATGCAGGTAGACACTGGGCCAGTACCTCTGAGGTCAGGGGGATCTGGTCACTCTGCAGACTCCAGCTTCAGACCCTCCTGGGACACGTGAGCACAAGGACACGATCGCTGGACGGCACTGGACGGGGTTCAGACACTCAGCGGGTTTTACCTGCAGGAGCCTTTCTCTGGAGAGCACAAGAACACGACACCATGAGTGCAGGTGACCTCACCTAGGTGAACTGTCCCCACTGCCCCCTGGGCTCCCAGCTCCAATCTTTTTAAGGTTCTTTCAGGTCTGTGTTTACCATGGTCATTTGACAAGGAAATGTCACCTATGTGCTGCCTCTGCAAGTTGTGTCACTTAGCAGAACCTGGGCCTGAGGGTGATGGGTCATACTGGGTATTTGTGGCCTGAAATTGGACCGAGTTCTCCCTGTCTGCCTGGAGCTGTTCACACGCCAAGAACCACACACGTTGCTAATTTCCAAAATGATTCTCAAAGCTCCTTATCCTTCTGTTCTGTTTATGCCTCTCTCCCCTCCTGTCCTGTCTCTCCTTCCTCCTCTCTCTCCCTCACTCTACGGGGAGACACGTGAAGCATCTCACACAGGTTAGACTGTGAAAGCCACAGCCTGACTGTCCTGTGAGCAAAGTCTCACAGGCTCTGGTCCACAGAACCACCCGCGATCTGGCTTACTCTGTGGGGTCTAGAAACACTCCCGTGTCCGGTGCTCTTTGGACCCGCTGTCCAGCTTCGTGTCTGTTTGCCAGCGAGACAGTTGTTCTCATGAGTTCGTCCCTTCCCTGTGCTACGTGAACAGGACAGAGCAGGTGCTCCACGGGCAGTGTCCCGGCTCCCTCCACGTCCCACCCGTGTCCCCGACAGGCTGGGGCTCAGTCACCATGGTGTCTGCCTTCACAGTCAATGGAGACTGGAGAGTAAGACGCTGAGAAATTCCTTGACAAGGGGGGTAAGGGAAGCTGAGGCACGATAATTAGACAAGACTCAAAGTTTGAACAATTACAGTGAGGTAATGAACCACAAGGTTATCTCTTCCTGAATCAAGGACACTTCGGAGCAAAGGATTTGCACACCCCAGACCCTCCAGGGGCCGGGAAGAACCAGCCTCAGTCCTGGTCCCTATTTGATAACATACAGGTAAAATAGAATTAACCATAAAATAACCCTGACCTCTCTCTACACACATATTTGAAAATGGACATAGTGAAGGACACACCTGGACAGGTAATGAATATCCTGTTAAGACCCTGCACTGACTTCCACCAGCTATAGGGAAATAAAAGCCTCAAGACAAGGGACCCAGAGGAAAGTCTCCCTGGAGCAGCCACACACCCTTCTCTCTAAGGGTCCCCGTGAGACGCAGACAGGAGAGCAGCAGGCAGGGGTAGCTCATCCCGGGCTGACCCCTCGACCTGATTCCAAGGCCCCCTTTCTCTCTGACTTCCCAGGGGGCTGAGAGCAGCCCCTCCCTGGCTCACTTCTGTCCCTGTGACTTCACTTCTCAGTGACTTCACACAGCCCCGTGGCTCAGTCCTTCCCTGTCACACTTCTAGACCCAGAGCACCCGCCCAGGCTGTCCCCTGTGGCTCCTCTGTCCTCAGCCCTCCTCCATGGCACTGTCCCCAGCTGTGGTAAATGTACCCTCAGCATTGCCTGGTCTAGTGTTGTCAAGTCTTTCCTGCTTGAAGTCAAGTCCCCACGTCCTATTGCTGTGCCTGAGGGAGACCCACTCCTACCCAGTCCCCATCCTGTGACAACAGGGACAACAGTCTCAACAAATGATTAGCCACTGCACAGATTAAACCTCAAAACTCACACATCTCATATGAACTTCTAATTATAGACCACTGAGCTGTCAGTGAGTTCTGAGGATTATGATTTTCAGTTATTACTGGACCCACCCCACAGCTACAGAGAATGTAGGAGGTTCAAGATGATGGGACTTTGTCACTCACTTATGCTCCCAGCTCCAGCTCCCAGCTAGCGGGTGGCGAGTGTCTGTCCCCTCCTCTACGCTGAGCTGCAGGGACTCGCTCTGTCCGTGTTCTGGTTCCACAGTCTTGCACACGAGTCTTATCTCAAACACACTCGTCTACCAAGAACCGGACAAGAGCACATGTGAGCACATGCATGTGACACCTTTCTGAAGGTTCGGCTGAACGAAGGGTCACAGTTCTACTTTAATTTGATAGGTCGAAATTCCATCCATTGCAGACCACTGACCACAGGGGGTCTGGTGAGTGAGGAACATGTTAGGAACAAGAGAATGGTATAAAAAATGTCACCTTGGCAAGTTCAGGAAAAAAGTGAAGAAAAGTATATAGTAACTTTTTCATAGTATTATAGTATTACATTCTTCTATTATATATTAAATATAATATACAAAGTACAATTTTTTTCTAAACAAATGACTATTACTTCACCAGATCAAAGTAAAGCAAATGAAGAGAAAGGGACACAATGAATTCCTTCCAGCTCAGGGGGTAGGGTCAGTCTCTGTCCCTCAAGGTTCTCCCTGAGCGGGTGAGGACCACACACAGTGGTCTGGTCACAGAGGGTGACCTCCTTAACCAAAGTCCTGATTTATATGAGAATTTGTTTGAAAAACACCTTCAGTGAAAGGGAACTGTGTGGGCTGTTGGAGGGACTACAAATGGTGCAGACACTCTGAGAACAGCATGCAGAAGAATTAAATATGAAAGAATTACATATGAAATGACCGTATGGTGCTGCGATCCCACTCCTGGGACCACATCCAGAGGAAATAAAATCCCTATTGTGAAGAGTGGCCTACAATCCCATAGTCCACAGCAGCTAAGACATGGAAACAGCCTGCATATGCATTAGCAGGTAAATAGATTAAAATTATGATATAATTATTGTATTAATATATAAAATAGAATATTATCTACACACACACAAAAAGAAACCCTGTCATTTCTGAGACCATGGATGAACCCAGGGGACACTGTGCTCAGTGAGCTGAGTCAGACACAGAGAGACAAACACTGCAGGATCCACGTATGTGTGAATCTGACCCAGTTGAATCACAGAACCAGAGAGCAGTGGGGTGGGGACCAGGGACTGAGGGTGGGACAAGGGTACACACTGGTCACAGGGCACAGACTCCCAGGTGTAAGAAGAGTAAGAACCAGGGTCTGTGTGCAACACAGTGACTAGAGGTGACAATATTGTACTGGGTGCCTGAGTTGGCTAAGAGAAAAATGTTAACTGTTCTTACCAAACACATAGAAGAAGAAGGAAGAAAGACAAAAGGAAGTGAGGAAGTGTTACCTATGTGAGGTGACCTGTGTGTTAAGTACCTTGACAATGTCTCTGTGCACCCACACATCATGTTACACACCTTAAACATGCACAGTATAACTGGTCAAGTGCACCCTCATTGAGCTGAGGAGAAAGGAAATGTTAGGACCCCCCACAGAGACATCTCATCCCTCAGTAGCTACGTGAGCGCGAGCAGACCCCACCTGTGACCACGGGAGGTGTCTCAGTATTTCTCAGTGTGTGTCCTGCTCTTTAGTCTCAGGGCTGAGGGACGCGGGCAGACGAGAGGATTCACTATGAGCTGAGGCTGCACCACACCCCAGGAACACGAGTCCACACGGGCTGATGGGCCCCTGACCCGACCTCCTCGCCTTCTGAGAGGCAGCATCTCGTCAGAGAGTTTCAAGCTATGACATGCCCCACTGACCCTCTGGGCCCTTTCTCAGTGTGACTTCCCCTCGGTTGACAGGGTCTGATCAGGGGCAGTTATATTATATCCTCTGAGCCCAGTCATGGCCAGACCAGCAGAGAGGGACCAGCCATTGTTCTAGCTCTCTCTTTCCTCCATCATGATCTGAATGTGCTGTGTGAGGGGTGACTTCAGAGACGGAGTCACTCTGCTCAGTCCCCAGAGCCCTGCTCTTGTTCTTCTTTGGGGGGAGCTGCCCCCCGGAACCCGCACGCTCACTCAGCCCCCTGAGCTCACTGGAATGTCAGCTGTGTCTCTCAGGAGGTTGAAGAAGCAAATGAGAAGGAAAGAGCTAGGAGGCTGGGCACTCGGATCAGACCGTGGTCCCTCAGAGGATCTCGGGGTCCCTACCTCTGTCTCCTGCTCCCCCTCCCACTCTCCAGGGCGACCAGCAAACCAGCCAGCCTGACCCTGGGCACCGAGGAGACCAGAGTAGCCGGTGACCAGGAGGGACGTCCCCGACTCAGACAGAGCCTGGCAGAGTGAGGAGCAGGGATGCTCAGAGAGTTCCAGAAGGAGAGAGCGGGTCCAGGTCAGAGAAGGGGAAGCAGGCATTCCTCCTCACCTGTGTCTTCCCGGGAGGCTGGGCGCCCTGCCGGTGGGGGCCGCTGGGGGACCTGGGGGCGAGCGGAGCCTGAGGTTTGTCCCTGTTCTCTGGGGCTCTCCCGACGTTTGGACAGATGTGACTGCAGCCCAGGGTCAGGTCTGAGGTGGGTCCCACTGACTCCTTTTAAAGAGAAGGTCCCACTTGGGCGAGGCTCCCAGAAGTGTCCTCATCCAGCTTTTTGAGAAGCAATCTGAGCAGAGAGAAGTGTCCCTCGCACTGTAATTGCCAGATTCACAGCACAGAGCTCACGGCCAGGAAGATACGTCCACATTAATGTCTAAACAACCACTTCAGTATATTACTAAGAAAATAATAGACTGGGTGAAGTACCCAGACTTCTCCATTATTTTCCTTACCAGCGGGACTAAATCCTGATTATTGTAGTAAGAGCCAGTGACCTCAGGGAAAAGAGTCCTACAAACTTGCCTGTGGCTTCTCTGTTCCCTCTGCGGGGGCCACAGTGGTCCCCCAAACTCCTGGGGCTGAGAGCTTTCTTAGTCTCTTTATGTGCATAGGGCACATAAAGTCTCTCCTGCCTCAGGGCCTTTGCATTTGCTGAGTTTTCTCACTAAATGCTTTTCCATATTGTTACTAAGCAAGCTTTCTCACGCCGTCCTGCTGTGACCACAGGTCAGCCTCTCAGGGAGAGTGGGGACTTCTCAGGACCCTCCTCCGGGTGCTGCTTTACTTCCCCGGGAGGGGTCCCCATCGGCCCTCACACATCTCACTAGTGCATCTGTTGTGTCTGTTCCCTAGCAGAGGGCCCACCCCTGAGATGCAGGTACAGGACTAGGGGTGACCATGTGACACCTTAACTAAAGAGAACACAGTAAGTCTGAAACAGGGAGGGATATTTGTACCGAGGGGACAAGTCCACTGCTGAAGTGAGGCCCTTAATCTTCTGGTGACATAGGGCTCCACACTTACGGCTGGTTCTTACATGACCAAGGGGGGCTAAGGCCTTCATGAGGGCGTTCTGCCTTTCCCAACACAGACTGTACGTGATCTTCAGAAACACTGACTCAGTGTCATTTCTGGGCGAGCATCCAGGTTGTTCTCTGTGTGAATAGTTCACTCCTCTTGGTGGCTGAGTGGTGATCTGTGCATGGACACAGCTCGGATGGAGTGACATCCCCCACCGAGGACGTGGTGTTGTTTCCAGTGTGGACAGTTGTGAATGAAGCTGCTATAACATTCCTGTACAGGTTTGTGTGAACTGAAGACCCCATTTCTCTGAGATCAGTGCCCAGGGGCCATTGCTGTGTCACGGGGTAGCTGCATGTTTGGTGTGTCAAGAAACCAGCACACTGCTTTCCACAGATGGGGACCATTTTATATTCCATCAGCCACAAACCAGCCAGACTGACCACATGAGGGCTGGGAAAATGTCAGCGTCCAGAATCAGCCGTCAGCCATTGCGGGCTCTGAACTTGGGGTCACGGGACCACTTCCTTCCTCCTCCTGGACCCTCCTCCCCACGGCTCCAAACACCCCAAACGCTACTGTTGTCCAGGAGTGGTGGTGAAGGGGAATGTGACAGGGCTGGACCAGATCCCTGTGACTGCTGGTGACAGACCATGGCGGGCTGGCCTGGTGGCCTGTGCTGCGTGCACCTCCCCAGTGGTGGGCGGGATCCTGGCACAGGGGTGCCCTGTTGGGGCAGCGTAGAAGCGTTAGAGCCACATGGGCAACACAGCGGGTCAGGTGGCTGTTTACGTTGGTCAGTGACACTGAGCCAGAGGAAGTTTGTCAACCAGAGATCAGGATTAGAAGACATGAAGCCTCTCAACCCTCTAAGGAGGCGGTAGAGGAGGTGTGAGACCCAGGGTGGCCACACCCGCAGTAAGTGGTGGGTAGGACCTTGCCATGGAGAGCCAGAGGGGGAGGCACTCATCTCCTTCGCTGACGTCGGTCACATGGGAGTGACGGCCTCGCATTTGGGTGCAGAGAGCACCCACATCAGAGCTAATGGTCAAGCCCAGCTTCTCACCGGCCCATTACTGACCTGTTAGGACACCTGCCCTGGCTCCCTCTGGCCGGGGATGGGCAGGAAATGGGCTCCTTCCAGGGAGGAGTGCAGCCCTTTCAGGTTGAGAGACATTTATTAGCAATAAATGTCCACACAGTGCTTCTTCTCTAGTCTCTTTAGGTGCATAGGGTGTGGTCTCTATGGCAATGACAATTTGCATTTGGTTGTTAGGTATTTAATTACTTTAGATAAGCTTAAAAAGTTCCTTCAATTATAAGAACTATTTTTGCCTTTTAGCTATTTAAGTCAAAAGCCTGCCCTTTCAGGGACTCTTGTGTTCACTTCTGACAGGTCTCAGTATATGATACATTCATTCCCACTGTAATTCACTAAGTCTCCTGTTTTAAATTATTGAAATGTACTGAGACTTGTCCCCTGGGTGCTCAGTACCTGTGAGCAGGACCTTGTCAGGAACCAGGGTCCCTGCAGATGATCGAGTGGAAATGAGGTCACTGGGGTGGGCTCTAGTTCACTGTGACTGGTGTCCTTATAGAAGAGAACAGGACACAGACACACACAGGGACGACCCTATGAGGACGTCTACACGCCAAGGAGAGAGGCCTCCGGAGGGGCAGCCCTGCCGACACCGTGAGGTCAGACGTGTAGCCCCCAGAGCTGGAGGAGGGAGTGTGTGTGTTCAAGCCCCAGGCTGTGGTGTCACTGCCCCCCCAGCAGACTCACACAGGGAGTCACCCCCTGAGCTCACAGGAAGCCAACGTCCTCCTGAGATTGGCACGTGTGATGCGTGTGAGACTTTGGGGTCTGTGTGATAACGGCCCCTCAGGGGTCCTTGATGTGAGCTCCCTTCCACAGACCAGAGCCTCCACTGCTCCCGGCCTCCCCTCATCCCTCCTCCATGGTCATGATCAGGGGGTTCTGGACAAAGCAAACACCTCACAGAGGGCCGGAGTCTGGGTCTAAGAATGACTCTTACTAGAACTTCATTCGTAAGTGGGTTCCCAGGGGCCAGAGATCAGGTGACTCTTACCAAGTTAGAGAGGCTTTAAATCCAAAACCTTCACAAATTCACAATAGTGTAAACATCTCTTCCAGTCCCTATTCCTGATCATCAACCTAAAAACACAGCCATATTGTCTGAGCAGGTTGTGGCTTAGTGGATAGAGCTTTGACCTGATATGTGGGGGGCCCAGGTTTGAAACTCCAAGGTCTATGGCTTGACCAAGGGGTCACTGGCTTGGCTGAAGCCCTAGTTCAAGGCACGTAGGAGAGAGTGATCAATGAACAACTAAATGACACAACTACGAGGTGATGCTTCTCATCTCTCCCCTTACTGTCTGTCTCTGTCTCTGACTATCTCTGTGTCTCTCTTGCTAATAATAATAATAATAATAATAATAACAATGTTACCAGATGAACACAACTTTACCTGAAATTTCAGTGAAATGCATGTTTGTGTTGATCATAAAAATCAGTCAAAGCCTAGAATCCCAGAGTCACTCCCCACTGTGAAGTCCTGTTCATGTCACAGGGATGACAGGTGCACACGTCCGTGACCTCAGAGCAGCAGGACATGAGGTGTGACAGGAAATGCACTCTGACCCCAGAGCTCAGTTCTTCCTCCCTCCAGTCACCCCGTATTTTATTCCAAAGGAAGGGGGACCGGGACTCCTGTGAACTGGTTTATTTACCGCTGAGCCTCAGAGCGGGGCTGGGGCTCATGTGCAAGGTCACAGGGAAGATTTCACCAGGGCAGACCCAGGCCACCGTGTCTACCTCCCACGTCCTTCCACCCTGTGGACCCCGGGCCCATGGACCCGTCACGGGTTGGGTGAGACGCAGCCTCATCGTGTAAAGAAGACAACAGCCCAGGACGGAGGGAGCAGAGAGCAAGACCCCCAGATGCGAGAGGCTCCCCCGCCCGTGAGCCCCAGACATGGGAACACAGGTGGACGGAGGGTAAAGGGGTTCCCTTCTGGGAGAGAAGAAGGGCGGCTGCGAGAGGGGTCGAGAGGCAAGGGTGACCCTAGTGCCCCGGGGGCCACTGTGGCCCCACAGAGGGAACAGGACAGCAGTGGAAGGTCCATAGAATGGTGGTGTTCTGAGGTCACTGGCTTTTAGTAAGATAATCAGAATTAACCTTCACTGGTGAAAAAAAAACAAAATTAGACATGGGCAGAAATTTCAGGGAGTCTTACTTAAGCCAGTCAGCATTTTTTCCTATCCATATATTGTAGCCGTTGTTTAGAAATTAATGAGGACTCGTCCTCTCTGGCCATGAGCTCTGCCCTGCGGTTCAGGGCAATTACAGTGCGAGGGATGCGGTTCTCTGCTGAGATTGGTTTTAGGAAAGAAGGGGTGGGGACACCCAGGAGAACTTAGCCCGAGTGGGACCTAATATAAAAAGGGAGTCAGCGGGACCCACTTCAGACCTGATCCTGGGCTGCAGTCACATCTGTCCACACGTCGGGAGAGCTGGAGAACAGGGACAAACCTCAGGCTCCGCTCGCCCCCAGGTCCCCCAGCGGCCCCCACTGGCAGGGCGCCCAGCCTCCACGGGAAGACGCAGGTGAGGAGGAATGCCTGCTTCCCCTTCTCTGACCTGGACCCGCTCTCTCCTTCTGGAACTCTCTGAGCATCCCTGCTCCTCACTCTGCCAGGCTCTGTCTGAGTCGGGGGACTCAGATTTAATTTATATCAAATCTTTCTCTATTTATCTATGGATGGACATTTAGGGTGTTTATGACTTAGCTGCTGTGGACAATGGGGTGCAGTTACCTCTTCACAAAAGTGATTGTATTTCCTTTGGACGTGGTGTGAGGCATAGGGTTCCTGGACCCTGCGGTAATTCCATGTTTAATGTCTGAGGAACCTGCGTGCTGTTCTGCACGGTGTCTGCACCACCTTGTAGTCCCTCCTTTCCCTGAAAGTATTTTTAGAGCAGATTCTCATTTTAATCAGGACTTAGGTAAAGGCGGTCACCCACGGTGTCCAGACCACTGAGTGGGTCGGCATCACCCAGTCAGGGCGAGACCATGATGGACAGAGACTGACCCCCCCCAACATGCTAAAAGATATTTTTTTGTGTTCCTTTCTCTTCTCTTCTTTTAGTTTTTTCTTTGTTTTATCTAGTGAAGTAGATAATACCTTGATCAGAAGAAAATTATATATTGTACAATATATAGAATATACAATAAAACAAAGTAGTAAATACTATTGAAATAATTATTATATATTTTTCATCTTCTTTTTCCAAACCTCCCGAGTTGACTGATTTCTTACCATTCTCTTGTTCCCAACTTGGACCTTACTCACCAGACTTCCTGTGGTCAGTCGTCTCTATGGGACTGACCTTTGGCCACTCCAATGGCATTAGGAGAGCAGTGAGGCACCTGTATGTCAAACCTGCAAGGACATGTCACATGCATGTGCTCCCATGTGCTCTTGTCTAATTCCTGATAGACGATGTGTCTCAGATAAGCTGGGAGACTCATGTGGAAGTCCGTGGAACCAGAGAACAGAAAGAAACCGCTTCCCTACAACTCAGCGTAGAGGAGGGGAACTCACACTCGCCGCCCGCTAGCTGGGAGCCGGACTTGGGAGCGTAGGTGAGTTTTACATGAACTCCCATCTCCCTGAACCTCCTACATTCTCTGTAGCTGTGGGGCGGGTCCTGTTACAACCTAAACACATGCTCCTCAGCATTCACTGAGAGCTCAGGGGGCCCGCGGTAAAGAAACCCACGTGGGGGCATCCCTGCGGAGGGTCACGCTGTGCAGTCACTAAGTATTTGCTGAGACTGTTGTCCCTGTTGTCACAGGACGGGGACTGGGTAGGAGTGGGTCTGCCTCAGGCACAGCAGTAGGACATGGGGACTTGACTTCGAGCAGGAAGGATTTTACAACACGAGAATGGACGATGCTGAGGTTCCGTTTATCGCAGCTGGGGACAGTGCCATGGAGGAGAGCCGAGGACAGAGGAAGCCACAGGAGACAGCCTGGGCGGGTGCTCTGGTTCCTAGAAGTGTGACAGGGAAGGACTGAGCCGTGGGGCTGGGTGAAGTCACTGAGAAGTGAAAGTCACAGGGACAGAAGTGAGCCAAGCGCGGCTGCTATTAGCTCACTCACTGCAGTCCTACAAAAGGGGGCCTTGGAGAGAGGCGGACAGAGCAGCCCTGGACGGACGACCACTGCCCGTGGCTCCCTGGTGGCCGGTATCGGGGGGCCCCTGAGAGTGAGACAGAAGGTGAGGGGATGCTCTAGGGGGGCCTGCCGCTGGGCTGGTTCTTTGTGTTTGGGTGATTTTATATTTATTAGCCAGTGGGACCTTGGGGAGATCTCAGGAGAGGGTCTTGCCAGAATATTCCTTAACTGTCTTTCTGTGTCAATAATATGTTGATTGATCAAAATATGTGTGAAGAGGGGTAAGGAATGTTTTGTGGTTAGTTGTCATTTTGAAGAATGTTCATGAAGAAAAAACCAGGACCGAGGCTGGTCCCTTCCTCTGGAGGGTCAGGGGTTTTAAGCCGTTAGCTCCTAAGTGTCCTTGGTTCAGGGAGAGATAACCTTGTGGTGCATTAGCTGCTTTGAGTGGCTCAAATTCTTGGGCCTTTTATAAGGATTTGCCTCAGTTTCCCTTATCTTACTTGTCAAGAAATTTTCCAGCATCTTAGTCTCCGGCCTCCATTGACCTGTAAGGTAGACGTCATGTTGACTGAGCCCAGCCTGTCGGGGACACGGGTGAGACGTGGAGGGAGACGGGACACTGCCCGTGGAGCACTTGCTCTGTCCTGTTCACGTAGCACAGGGAAGGGACGAGCTCATGAGAACAACTGTCTCGTTGGCAAACAGACACGGAGCTGGACAGAGGGTCCAAAGAGCACCGGACACGGGAGTGTTTCTAGACCCCACAGAGTAAGCCAGATCGCGGGTGGTTCTGTGGACCAGAGCCTGGTGAGACTTTGCTCACAGGACAGTCAGGCTGTGGCTTCACAGTCCAACCTGTGTGAGATGCTTCACGTGTCTCCCCGTAGAGCGAGGGGGAGAGAGGAGGAAGGAGAGACAGGAGAGGAGAGAGGCATAAACAGAACAGAAGGATAAGGAGCTATGAGAATCATGTTTGGAAATTAGCAACGTGTGTTGTTTCTGGTGTGGGAAGAGCTCCAGGCAGACAGAGAGAACTCTGCGGAGTTTCAGGGAATAATTAGTGAATGTCACAGCGTCATGTCCTGTTCTTGGGCTCTCCAGGGAACAGCTGCTCCATGTAAAAGCCACTGAGTGTGTGAGCCCCGTCCAGCGCCAGCCAGTGGTCGTGTCTCTGAGCTCACGCATCTCCGGAAGGTCTGAAGCTGGAGTTTGCAGAGTGACCCATTGTCCCTGACCTCAGAGGTCCTGGCCCAGTGTCCACCTGCATCCTCACAGCAGTGACCACTACCCCAGTGCCCAGCAGATGGCTCAGAAGCCCAGCGATGACACTGTGGGCCTCTTTCTGCGTCAGCTGTCCTGGCAGTCAGACCCAAGTAACGGGTCAGTGTTGCCCCCACGAGCCAATGCCACGAGCCGCACCCACTATTCCCTCCTGTTTCATCACAGAGATATGTTTATACCCGTGGCTCTGCTGATCGCCCTCCTTGGGTTTGTGGGGAACGGGACGGTCATCTGGCTGCTCGGGTTCCGCGTGAAGAGGAACCCCTTCTCGGTCTACATCCTCCACTTGGCCATCGCGGACATCGCCTTCCTGTTCTCCCTGAGCGCGGTGGTCGTGCTGGTCCTCCTGAGGAGTGACGTGCAGAGATTTCTTAGCCTGCTCATTCCTCCCTTCTTCACGTTCACCATGGCGGGGCTGAGTCTGCTGATGGCCATCAGCACGGAGCGCTGTCTGTCCGTCACCTTCCCCATCTGGTACAAGTGCCGCCGCCCCGCTCATCTCTCCACCACCGTGTGCGCTCTGATTTGGGGACTGTCACTGTGTCAGGCGATACCGTGGATTTTGTGTTTTGCTGATGATTCTCTTTATTTTTTATGTAAAATCCAATTCCTGGTCTACTGTGCAATGTCCTCTCTCACGCTCCTCGTGCTGTGTGTGTCCAGCCTGACCCTGCTCATCCGCGTGCAGTGCTGCTCCCAGCAGAGACAGGTCACCAAGCTCTACAGGGTCATCCTTCTCACCGTGCTGGCCTTCCTGCTGCTCGGGCTGCCCCTCGGGCTCAGCTTCCTGGGTGAACGCCTCTCACACCCACCAGAGTACTACGGCCGGCTCCAGGTGGTCTTCTACTTGATGTTCTTCCTGAACAGTGCGGTCAACCCCGTCATCTACTTCTTCGTGGGAAGGCAGGGACAGCGGCCGGGCCGAAGGGCCCTCAGAGAGCTGCTCCAGAGTGCACTGACCGAGGACACGTCCTGAGCAGACGAGAGCCCCGTCCTCAGACAAACACGACTTCCCCCTGAGCCCGGGGAGCGGGCAGCTCTGCTGGGACCTCAGGCTCTGACCCTGCACTAAGGGCCCCCATCTGGGATCTGTAGATGCAAAGTCGTCATAACCTCCCCACCGATTGCATGAATTCCTTGTGAGAAGTAAACCTGTCCGTGTTGTCCCAACTGTGCACTGAGGTGACATGTCATTGTCCTGAGTTCACGTGCTTTCTCCTCTACCTTCTGACGAGGAGCCCTCTTCCTCTCTGTGTGTTCTCCAGGTCTCTGCCCTCTGCTCCCAGGGAGAGGTCAGCACAGGCAGGACCCCGATGGACCTGACACCCTCAGTCCCCCGTCTGTCTGTCTCTCTGCTCTGGTTTCCCAACGACCTCCTCGCACAGCTGTTTCCTTACACAGAGCATCACGTCCCAGCCTGTGCCTCTGTTTATAATTCTTCCTGTCACTCTGCTGTCCTCCTCCTCTGACTTATTTATAAGGTGACACCCTGCTTATTCTCCAATAATGGCTTTCACTGTTCATTTCACTACAGGAGTGAAATTTTCGTTTACCTGCTCCAAGTCACGTTTCTCTTCATACAGTGGGTATATGTATGGGTGATTCCTTATGCAAATAGGTGTGTGCACACAAGCAGCTGAGGGTGGGCACCATAGCCTCCCTGTGTCCTCAGTGTGAAGGGGAAGTCTGGGCTGAGTCAGGAGCCTGTACTCGGTTCAGATCCCAGCACAGCTCTGCTCAGGTGGGGGATTCTCAGTAAGTCACTAACCTCACTGACCCTTATCATTCCACATCCATAATGCGGCTGAATGCCCCCCCCCCCACAGAGATACTCTATGGGCATCAGATCCCTTCAGTCACATGGACACTGTAAGCACACGACACACAGCTGCTGGCGGGGACGGCAATTCTGTCCTCTTCATCACAGATCATATGTCCGTGTGTGACCACTGCAGGTGCCTCACTGGGATCGCTGAGTAGGGGTCCAACCACAAATTTGTGTCAATCTCACAAAGACACACACACGGGTCCTATTTGAAGCCCTGAGATTGGGTGAAGAGAATTCTGACTGTTGTGGACGGAGAGGAGGCGGAATGGACTCTTCCCAGTCGCTCCCTCACCTCAGACCTCGGAGGGGATGAGACTCACAGCCAGGACCCTCCCTGACACGGGCACCTGCCCCGAAGTCAACATGGGATTCCGCGGCCAATCACCCATCAGAGAGAAGCTGTCGGTGTTTGTC
Source organism: Saccopteryx leptura (assembly GCF_036850995.1). Lineage (NCBI taxonomy): Eukaryota > Metazoa > Chordata > Mammalia > Chiroptera > Emballonuridae > Saccopteryx > Saccopteryx leptura. The sequence goes on along the minus strand of NC_089503.1, from coordinate 3,393,253 downwards.
TTTCTCTGACTGATGATCTCACTTAGCAGGGGACCCTGTGGGTCCATCCACGTTGTCGCAAATGGTGAGATTTCAGTCTGTTTTATGCCGAGTGACACTCCACTGTGTGCACACCCCTCTCCTTCTGTGTCCCGTCGTCCATGCAGGGACACCGAGGCTGCTTCTGTATCTTTGCTGTTGTAAATAATGCTGCAGTGAGCATGGGGGGCGTATATCTCTTTGAATTGTATTTTTGATTTCTTCAGAGAAATTTGCAGAAGTGGGAATGCTGGGTCACATGGTCGTGTTGTCTTTAGTTTTGAGGACTCTCGTTCCTGCTCTCCCCTGTGTCCGCACCAATCTGCATTCCCACCCACAGTGCCAGGGTCCCTTCTCTCCACACCCTCAGAACACCTGCTGTTTGCTGATTACTGGTGACGGCCATTCTCACAGGTGCGGGAGATAGCTCATTGTAGTTTTCATCTGCATCTCTGATGATTAGAGACATTGAGCCTGTTTTCATATGTCTACTGACAGTCTGCATGTCTTCTTCGGAAAAATGCCTATTCTGGTCCATGGCTCATTTTTTAACTACATTGTTTGATTTCACTTATTAGCGGAATCTAAGAAAATAATCAGTAAATGAACAGACAAAACAGAAACAAACTGAGCGACACAGAGAAGAAACTGATGGTGGCCCAGGTGGGAGGGGATTGGAGAATAGGTACAAAGGGGCGGGACTAAGATGTGCAGATTGACAGTCACAGAAGCAGTCCCGGGATGTGAAGCACAGCACAGGGGATGTAGTAACAATACTGTAATTACTATGCATGCGGCCCCTGGGGTACTCCATTTTGTGGTGATTTCTATGGAATGTATGTAATTTTTTTAAGTAAAAGAGGGGACGGAGATAGTTAGACTCCTTCATGTGTACTGACTGGGATCTACCCAGCAATCATATCTGAGGCCAATGTTCACAACTGAGCTATTTTTTAGTGCTTAAGTGGCAGCTCTTTGAGCTATTCTCAGTGCCTGGGGCCATCACTCTCGAATGAATCAAGCCATGTCTGTGGGAGGTGTAGAGAGAGACAGAGAGAGTGGAAGAGGAATGGAGGAGAAGCAATGGTCTCTTCTCCTGTGTGCCCTGACCGGAAATCGAACCCAGGACATCCACACACCGGGCTGACGATCTATCCAGTGAACCCACCAGCCAGAACCTGTATGTAATGTTTTATTCACTGTGCTGTACACCTAAGACTAATGTAATATTGTATGTCACTGTATTTGAACATAAGTAAGTAAATAAATAATAAATATTTGAATGATAATTAAGGAAAAAAGTGTGTCAATCTTACAGACTCCTCATATGCTGTCCCACCGATCTGCCCCGCCTCCCTCCTCCCGGTTCCACAGGACACAGACCCGCAGGGTTAGTTTTCCTGCCAGGCGGCATGTGAGCTGAAGGTTCAGCATTATTGACACTTTGGTTAAGCTGCTGAGTCCTCAGAGGTCCCAGGTGGCAGACTCCCGGGAAGAACATGTCGGCACGTGCCGGCAGGTCACCGGTGCCTGCTGCTCTGTGATCCCGGCATGGTGACCTTTGTAGAACAGTCCTGCAGTGACCCGAAGGTCTAGGGTGGCGAGCACTCCACCAGGGACCAGACCTGGCCAAAGGGCAAAGATGTGTGACATCGAGCAAGTATGTAGTGAGGACCTAGAGCCGTGCGAGGCCCTCGGGAGATGTGATGACAAACACGATAGTCACACATCTGAGGACGTGCACTTGACCAGGGAGAGAGGGTGACAGAGCTGTAAGCTGGGTGGGCCTTTCTGCACCCAAAACACATGCACACGGTCAGCACAGCCCCATGGAGAGTAGAGAAGGCTTCTTGGTTCGGTGACTTCAGACCTGAGGACAGCCAGGTAGGGAGGGGACATCTAATAAAGAAGCAGAAAGAGAGGGGTGACAGTTTACGCTGAGGGACAGTGTGAGGAGACGGCCGGAGCTACAGAGTGAAGACCAAGACCTTTACCTTTGCAAAGACCACACGTCACTCAGTCACACGCCCACATTTCATGCTGCATTCAGGACAGTAATGGGGACACAGACGCTGACCCAGTAGCAAGGCCACTCGCCAGCTGGACCAACACCTTCTTTTTTTATTAAATCATTTTTCAAATATTTTATTATTTATGTATTTATTTATGTACTTTCAAGTACAATTACATACAATATTATATTAGTTTCAGGAGTATAACACAGTGATTGAACAATTGCATACATTACAGAGCGATCCCCACAATACACGCAGTACCCCCGGGCGCATGCATAGTAATTACAGTATTGTTACTATATCCCCTGTGCTGTGCTTCACATCCCGGGACTGCTTCTGTGACTGTCAATCTGCACATCTTAGTCCCACCCCTTTGGACCCATTCTCCAACCCCCTCCCACCTGGGCCACCATCAGCTTGTTTTCTGTGTCTCTGATTGTCTTTGGTTCTCTGTTTTATTTGTTCATTTACTGATTATTTTTTTTAGATTCTGTGTATATTAGAGAAGTTATACAATCCCTCTAAAAAAGAACAGAAGATCTGAATAGACATTTCTCCAAAGAAGACATACAAATGGCCAACAGACATATGAAAAGAGTCTGAACATCTCTAATCATCAGGAATGCAGATAAAAGCCACAATGAGCTGTCCCCCACACCTGTCAGAATGACTGCCATCATCAGTAATCAACAGACAGCAGGTGCCGTGAGGGTGTGAAGAGCAGGGAGCCCTGGCACTGTGGGGGGTAACACAGATTGGTGCGGACACAGGGGAAAGTGGGGTGGAGGTTCCTCAAAAACTACAGACAACACTACCATGTGACTCAGCGGTACCACTTTGGGGTATTTCTCTGAACAAACCCAAAACACAATTCAAAGAGATATATACCCCCCGATGCTCACTGCAGCGTTATTTACAACAGCAGAGATACAGAAGCAGCCTCAGTGTCCCTGCATGGACGACGGGACACAGAAGGAGAGGGGTGTGCACACAGTGGAGTGTCACTCGGCATAAAACAGACTGAAATCTCACCATTTGCGACAACGTGGATGGACCCACAGGGACCCCTGCTAAGTGAGATCATCAGTCAGAGAAAGACAAACACCGACAGCTTCTCTCTGATGGTTGATTGGCCACAGAATCCCACATTGACTTCGGGGCAGGTGCCCGTGTCAGGGAGGGTCCCGGCTGTGAGTCTCATCCCCTCCGAGGTCTGAGGTGAGAGAGCGACTGGGAAGAGTCCATTCCGCCTCCTCTCCGTCCACAACAGTCAGAACTCTCTTCACCCAATCTCAGGGCTCCAAATAGGAGCCAGTGTGTGTGTCCTTAAGAGTCTGACACAGATCTGCTGTTGGATCCACACACACATATATACCCGCCGAACACACACATGTGCACACAGACTCCAAAAAAAAAAATGACTTTGTTCTTGGAGCAAGAAATGAAACATTTCACTCCTGTAGTGAAATGTGAACAGTGAAAACCATTATTGGAGAATAAGCAGGGTGTCACCTTATAAATAAGTCAGAGGAGGAGGACAGCAGAGTGACAGGCAGAATTATAAGCACAGACACAGGCAGGGATGTGATGCTCTGTGTAAGGAAACAGCTGTGGGCGGAGGTCATTGGGAAACCAGAGCAGAGAGACAGACAGACGGGGGCCTGAGGGTGTCAGGTCCATCAGGGTCCTGCCTGTGCCGACTTCTCCCTGGGAGCAGAGGGCAGAGAGGCCTGGGGGACACACCAATGGAAGGAAGGTTCCCCGTCAAAAGGTAGGGGAGACAGGACGTGATCTCACGGCAGCCGCGTGTTACCAGATTAGATTGCAGGTGGTCTGTGGACCAGAGCCTGGTGAGACTGCTCACAGGACAGTCAGGCTGTGGCTTCATAGTCCAGCCTGTGTGAGATGCTTCACGTGTCTCCCCTTAGAGTGAGGGGGAGAGGAGGAAGGAGAGGCAGGACACAAGAGAGGCGTAAACAGAACAGAAGTGCACAGTTGGGACAACATGAACAGGTCTACTTCTCACAAGGAATTCATGCAATCGGTGGGGAGGTTATGACGACTTTGCATCTACAGATCCCGGATGGGGGGCCCTTTGTGCAGGGTCAGAGCCTGAGGTCCCAGCAGAGCTGCCTGCTCCCCGGGCTCAGGGGGACGTCGTGTTTGTCTGAGGACGGGGCTCTCGTCTGCTCAGGACGTGTCCTCCGTCAGCGCACTCTGGAGCAGCTCCCTGAGGGTCCTTCGGCCCGGCCACTGTCCCTGCCTCCCCACGAAGAAGTAGATGACGGGGTTGACCGCACTGTTCAGGGCAGCCAGGAGGAATAAGACAAGCTGGAGAGAGTCAGAATAGTACGGTGTGTCTGAAATATTTCGTACCAGGAAACTTACACTGAGAGGCACCACAAGCACCACGTAGGTCAGCATGGTGAGAAGGATGACCCTGTAGAGCTTGGTGACCTGTCTCCGCCGGGAGCAGCAGTGCACGCGGATGAGCAGGGTCAGGCTGGACACACACAGCACGAGAAGCGTGAGGAGGGACAGCACACTGTACACCCGGTACTGTGTGTAACATATCTTCCTGTCATAGTAAACACACAAAAACCACGGAATCCCCAGACAGAGTGACAGTCCCCAAATCAGAGCGCACACGGTGGTGGAGAGATGGGCGGGGCAGCGGCACTTGTACCAGATGGGGAAGGTGACGGACAGACAGCGCTCCGTGCTGATGGCCATCAGCAGACTCAGCCCCGCCATGGAAACCATAAGGAAGAGAGAGATCAATGCCACAATAGGCTCATAAGGATGATAATCAAAAAGAGCCATTATGACTCTGATGCTCAGACATAAGAGGAAGGCGAAGTCCGCGATGGCCAAGTTGAGGATGTAGACCGAGAAGGGGTTCCTCTTCACACGGAACCCGAGCAGCCCGATGACTGTCCCGTTCCCCACCATCCCAAAGAGACATAAAAAGAGAGCCACATAAAATATAATATTATTGTAATTAAAAGTAACCTCATTATCAAATTCAGACCAACCAAACAAGGACTCTAATAGTAACGTAGACCCGTTAGCTTGTTCTGTCAGCCATTGCTCCAGTCCAGAAAGGAAGCCCATGACATATGCTGGGTCCTGATGTAGAATCAGCCCTGTGAAGACGGAGGTGGACACGGGGACAGTACCTCTGAGGTCAGGGGTGAGCCGGTCACTCGTCAGACTCCATCCTCAGATCCTCCCCAAGGTGTTTGAGCACAGGGACACGATCGCTGGATGGCACTGGACGGGGTTCACACACTCAGTGGCTTTTACCTGCAGGAGCCTTTCCCTGAAGAGCCCAAGAACACGACACCCTGTGTGCAGGTGACCTCGCCTAGATGAACTGTCTCCACTGTCCCCTGAACTCCCGGATCCAGGCTTTCAAAGGTCCTTTCTGGTCCTTGTTTACCATGGACATTTGACAAGGGAATGTCAGCCATGTCCTGCCTTTGCAAATTGTATATAATTCATAGTCACTTCATTCCAGTGGACCCTGGGTCCTGACGATGACATGTCACATGGACTATATGTCCCCTCAAATTCAACAAAGTTCTCTCTGTTTGCCTGGAGCTGTCCAATGTCAGGAACTGCACACATTGCTGATTTCCAAACATGATTCTCAAATCTCCTTAATCTTCTGTTCTGTTTATGCCTCTTTCCTCTCCTGTCCTGTCTCTCCTTCCTCCTCTCCCCCTCACTCTAAGGGGAGACACGTGAAGCATCTCACACAGGTTGGACTGTGAAGCCACAGCCTGACTGTCCTGTGGTCAAAGTCTCACCAGGCTCTGGTCCACAGAACCACCCACGATCTGGCTTACTCTGTGGGGTCTAGAAACACTCCCGTGTCCGGTGCTCTTTGGACCCGCTGTCCAGCTCCGTGTCTGTTTGTCAACGAGACAGCTGTTCTCATGAGCTCGTCCCTTCCCTGTGCTACGTGAATAGGACAGAGCAAGTGCTCCACGGGCAGTGTCCCAGCTCCCTCCACGTCCCACCCGTGTCCCCGACAGGCTGGGGCTCAACCAACATGGCATCTGCCTTCATGGTCAAAGAAGGCCAGAGAGTAATATGTTGGAAAATCCCTTGAAAAGTAAAATAAGGGAAACTGAGGCACAATCATTAGAAAAGACCCAATAATTTGAACAATTACAGAAAGATAATGAACCACAAATTTTTCTCTTCCCTAATCAAGGATGCTTAGGAGAACGTGATTTACACAATGAAGATCCTCCCAGAATAGTCCATCCTTGGTCCTGGTCCCAATTTGATGACGTAAAGAGAAACTAAAACTAACCATTATATAACCCTGACCTCTCTCTACACACATTTTGATAAATGAACATATTGAAGGAGACACCTTGACAGGTAATGAATATCCTGTTAAGACCCTGCACTGACTTCCACCAGCGATAGGAAAATAAAAGCCTCAAGACAAGGGACCCAGAGGACAGTCTCCCTGGAGCAGCCACACACCCTTCTCTCTAAGGGTCCCCGTGAGACGCAGACAGGAGAGCAGCGGGCAGGGGTAGCTCATCCCAGGCTGACCCCTCGACCTGACTCCAAGACCCCCTTTCTCTCTGACTTCCCAGGGGGCTGACAGCAGCCCCGCCCTGGCTCACTTCTGTCCCTGTGACTTCACTTCTCAGTGACTTCACACAGCCCCACGGCTCAGTCCTTTCCTGTCACACTTCTAGACCTAGAGCACCTGCCCAGGCTGTCCCCTGTGGCTTCCTCTGTCCTCAGTCCTCCTCCATGGCACTGTCCCCAGCTGTGGTAAACGTACCCTCAGCATCACCCGGTCTCGTGTTGTGAAGTCTTTCCTGCTTGAAGTAAAGTCCCCATGTCCTACTGCTGTGCCTGAGGCAGACCCACTCCTACCCATTCCCTTCCTGTGACAACAGGGACAACAGTCTCAGCAAATACTTAGTGACTGCACAGCGTGACCCTCCGCAGGGATGCCCCCACGTGGGTTTCTTTACCGCGGGCCCCTGAGCTCTCAGTGAATGCTGAGGAGCATGTGTTTAGGTTGTAACAGGACCCGCCCCACAGCTACAGAGAATGCAGGAGGTTCAGGGAGATGGGAGTTCATGTAAAACTCACCTACGCTCCCAAGTTCGGCTCCCAGCTAGCGGGCGGCGAGTGTGAGTTCCCCTCCTCTACGCTGAGCAGCAGGGACACAGGCTCTGTCCGTGTTCTGGTTCCACCGTCTTGCACACGAGTCTCTCCGGCTTATGTCAGACACAGTCATTTACTAGAAATTGGATTGGAGCACATGTGAGCACATGCATGTGACACTGCTTTGCAGGTTTGGCGTAGAAGTGGCTCACAGCCCTCCTAAGCCCATTGGATTGACCGGAGTTCCATCCCATGGAGACAACTGACCACAGGAAGTCTGCTGAGTGAGGTCCAAGTTAGGAACGAAGAATGCTATGAAAATAGTCACCTTTGCTAGTTTCAAGAAAAGGGGAGGAAAAATATATAGAACTTATTTCAGTAGTATTATATTATTACATTCTTTTATTATATATTCTTTATATTATACAATGTACTATTTTCTTCCAAACAAGGATTACCTACTTCACTAGATCAAAGAAAAGCAAATGAAGAGAAAGGGACACAAAAAATTTCTTCTATCATGAGGCGGGGGAGTCAGTTTCTGTCCATCCAGGTCTCTTTCTCACAGGGTAATGGCCACCCCCTCAGTGGTCAGGTCACAGAGGGTGACCTCCTTTACCTAAGTCCCAACTTAAATGAAAATCTTCTCTAAAAACACCGTCAGGGAAAGGGCCCCGTGTGCTGTGGGAGGGACTCTCAGTGGGGCAGACACTGGGGAACAGCACGCAGGTTCCTCAGAATTAAACATGAAACGACTGTGTGGTCCTGGGACCCCACTCCTTGGGGCCACAGCCAAAGGAAATAAAAGCACCATCGTGAAGAGATGTCAACACCCCATTGTCCACAGCAGCTAAGACATGGAAACAACATCATGTCCATCAACAGGTAATAGATAAAGAAAATATCATATATATGTATGTATGTGTATAGATACATACATATACAAATGAGAAGGAAAGAGCTAGGAGGCTGGGCACTCGGATCAGACCGTGGTCCCTCAGAGGGTCTCAGGGTCCCTGCCTCTGTCTCCTGCTCCCCCTCCCACTCTCCAGGGCACCCAGCAAACCAGCCAGCCTGGCCCTGGGCACCGAGGAGACCAGAGCAGTGGGCGAGCAGGAGGGACGTCCCCCGACTCAGACAGAGCCTGGCAGAGTGAGGCGCAGGGATGCTCAGAGTGTTCCAGAAGGAGAGAGCGGGTCCAGGTCAGAGAAGGGGAAGCAGGCATTCCTCCTCACCTGTGTCTTCCCGCGGAGGCTGGGCGCCCTGACGTTGGGGGCTGCTGGGGGGTCTAGGGGCGAGCGGAGCCTGAGGTTTGTCCCTGTTCTCTGGCGCCCTCCCGACGTTCCGACAGATGCGACTGCAGCCCCGGATAAGGCCTGCGATGTGTACCACTGACTCTCTTTATATGTTAGGTCCCACTAGGGCAAAGTTCTCCCGGGTGTCCTCACCCCTTCTTTACGAGAAGCAATCTCAACAGAAAGCCACGTCCCTCACATCATAATTACCAGGTTCACAGAGCAGAACTCACGGCCAGTGAGGATGAATCCTCATTCATTTCTAAACAACCACTTCAATATACTATTAAGAAAATAATAGACTTCCTAAAGCATCTGGCCATCTCCATTATATTCCTGACCAGCAGGACTTAATCCTGATTATCGCTCAGGGCAACCAAAGTCTATGGACCTTCCCACTGTTCTCCTGTGCCCTCTGCGGGGGCCGCAGTGGCCCCTAAAACTTCAGGGTCTCTCTGGCCACAGGGACTTTGCATTTGCTGTCCCTTCAGATTGAATGCTTTTCCGTGCTATCACTCAGCGGGCTTTCTCACGCCGTCCTGCTGTGACCACAGGTCAGCCTTTCAGGGAGAGTTGGAACTTCTCAGGACCCTCCTCCGGGTGCTGCTTTACTTCCCCGGGAGGGGTCCCCACCGGCCCTCACACATCTCACTAGTGCATCTGTTGTGTCTGTTCCCCAGCAGAGGACCCGCCCCTGAGATGCAGGTACAGGACTAGGGGTGACCATGTGACACCCTAACTAAAGAAAACACATTGAGTCTGAAACAGGGAGGGACATTCGCACCCAGGGGACAAGTCCAGCACAGTTGTGGGGCCCCTTGTCTCTTGGGGACAAGGTGCTCCAGGCTTATGGTCAGTTGTCACGTGGTCGAGGAGAGGAGCTGAGGACTCCATAGGAAATGGCTGCCGTTCCCAACACATTCTGTACGTGACCTTCAGGAACATTGACTCAGTGTCATTTCTCGGTGAGGCGACCATGTTGTTCTGCGAGTCCTCTTGGTGGCTGAGTGGTGACCTATGGATGGTTGCAACTCGGATGGTGTGACATCCGTGCACTGAAAGACGTGGAGTTGTTTCCAGTGTGGACAGTTGTGAATGAAGCTGCTATAACATTCCTGTGCAGGTTTGTGTGAACTGAAGACCCCATTTCTCTGAGATCAGTGCCCAGGGGCCATTGCTGTGTCACAGGGTAGCTGCATGTTTGATGTGTAAAGAATCCGCCGAACTGTTTTCCAAGGATGGGGACTATTTTCCATCCATCAGCCGCAAACCAGCCAGACTGACCACATGAGGGCTGGGAAAATGTCAGCGTTCAGAATCAGCCGACAGCAACTTTGGGCTCTGAACTTGGGGTCACGGGACCACTTCCTTCCTCCTCCTGGACCCTCCTCCCCACGGCTCCAATCACCCCAAACGCTACTGTTGTCCAGGTGTGGTGGTGAAGGGGAATGTGACAGGGCTGGACCAGATCCCCTGTGCCTGCTGGTGACAGACCACGGCGGGCTGGCCTGGTGGCCTGTGCTGCGTGCACCTCCCCAGTGGTGGGCGGGATCCTGGCACAGGGGTGCCCTGTTGGGGCAGCGTAGCAGTGTTAGAGCCACATGGACAGAGACTGTCCACAGCGGGCCAGGTGACCATTTACATAGGTCAGTGAATCAGAGGCCGAGGGAGTTTGTCCAACAGAGACCAGGGTCTAGAAGACATGAAGCCCCTTCAACCTCTAATGAGGCGGTAGAGCAGGTGTGAGACCCAGGGTGGCCACGCCCGCTGTAAGTGGTGGGTGGGACCTTGGCCACAGAGAGCTAGAGGGGAGGCACTCATCTCCCTCGCTGACATCGGTCACAAGGGAATGACGGCCTCGCACTTGGGCTCAGAGAGCACCCACATCAGAGCTAATGGTCAAGCCCAGCTTCTCACCGGCCCATTACTGACCCGTCAGGACACCTGCCCTGGCTCCTTCTGGCCGGGGATGGGCAGGAAATGGGCTCCTTCCAGGGAGGAGTGCAGCCCTTTCAGGCTGGGAGACGTTTACTGGGAATGTGCACACAGAGCTTCTTGGACCTCCCAGGGCTGAGAATTTTCAGGTCTCTTTCTGCGCGTAGGGAGCGGTCTCTGTGAGCCTGGGGTCAGCAATGGCAATGTCAATTTGGGGTTGGTTATTAGATATTTAGTTTCTTTAGGTAAGCTTAAAAGTTTTCTTTAATTATGTAAAATAAGTATATTTTGCCTTTTAACCATTTAGCTAAAAGTAGGCATTTTTGGAGATTCTGTGGTCACATCTGACAGGTTTCAGGATATGATACATTCATTCCCACCATAATTCACTTAGTCTAATATTTTTAAATTTTTGCAATGTATTGAGACTTGCCCCCTGGGTGCTCAGTACATCCAAACTGAATGCACAGCCATACCAAATATATTAGAATAAAATTATGGGATTAAGCTCTGGTTTGTGGGCTGAGTGGATAGAGCATTGGTCCGGAGTATGGCCGTCCCAGGTTCCATTCCCAGTCGGGGCACACAGGAGACGCAACCATGTGCTTCTCTCTGCCGCCCTCTCCCACTTCTCTCCCTCTTCCGCTCCCACGGCCAGTGGCTCCATTGATTCAAGCACTGGCCCCGGGCGCGGAAGATGGCTTGGCTGGTCAAAGTGCGTCACCTTCAGGTGCTGAGGACAGCTCCGTTGATTTGAGCATCAGCCCTAGACAGGAGTTGCCAGGTGGTTTACCTGTCAGGGCACATGCAGAAGTCTGTCTCTCTATCTCCCTTCCTGTCACTTAAAAAATAAAATAATAATTACCAGATGAACACAACTTTACTTGACATTTTAATGAAATCCAGGTTTGTGTTGATCCTGAACATCAGTCAAAGCCTAGAATCCCAGAGTCACTCTCCACTGTGAAGTCCTGTTCATGTCACAGGACGACAGGTGCACACGTCGTGACCTCAGAGCAGCAGGACATGAGGTGCGACAGGAAATGCACTCTGACCCCAGAGCTCAGCCCTCCCTCCCTCCCAGTCACCCCGTATTTTATTCCTAAGGAAGGGGGACCGGGACTCCTGTAAACTGGTTTATTTACCGCTGAGCCTCAGAGCAGGGCTGGGGCTCATGTGCAAGGTCACAGGGATGATTTCACCAGGGCAGACCCAGGACACCGTGTCTACCTCCCACGTCCTTCCACCCCGTGGACCCCGGGCCCGCAGACCTGTCATAAGTTGTGTGAGATGCAGCCTCATCATGTAAAGAAGACAACACCCCAGAGATGGAGGGAGCAAAGAGCAAGACCCCCCAGATGCGAGGGGCTCCCCGGCCCCGTGAGCCCCAGACATGGGAACACAGGTGGACGGTGTGTAAAGGGGGTTCCCTGCTGGGAGAGAGGGAGGGTGGCTAAGGGAGGGGCCGAGAGGATCAGGAACCCATGCTCAATAGAATCGGGGAGCTTCCACAGCACCCTGACTTTTGTTCTGCCTCGTTACCCAAATGGACCTATTCACTGTCCCTTCCCAGACCTGACTCCTCCCCCAGAGACCCGGAATATCTCCCACACGTGTTTCTGACACCTGTGCTCCCCGGTTTTCCCTACAAAGTCACACACGAGAGTGTCAGTATGACTGTTCACCCGGGAGACCAGCCCACAAGCTCAGTCAAACAGGCCACGTGAGAATGAGGTCCGAAGTAGGATTCACGCCCAGAGGGCAGGTTCACGAGAAGACCAGAGTGTTAGCAGCAGGATCACGTTCAGCCTGAGGGGCAGATGCAGCCGGGTGCTGGCCCTGACTCTGAACAGCATAATCAGAATGCACGCTATCGTGACAGAAAGCAGAACGCAGACGAACACGGCAAATATTCCCGCAGACACGCTACAAGACCCGAGGTTATCGAACACATAACGGACGAGGAAAGGGTGTCTGTATGTCCCTGGAGATGGACAGGACCCAGATCAGGACGACACTGTGGCGGACGTGTGCTGGGGAACCTGGCATCTGCACCCGACGGGAGGAGGACAGACAGGCAGCGCCAAATGCTGGTGGCGGCCAGCAGACGGAGGCCCGCCGTGTGGGGAGGGCGTGTGAACACCTCACTTTTGACACATCGGAGCAGGTTTTGGGAAAGGTGTCTGGTGTGGTTTTCGTGATCAGCACCATCTGACAGGAGAGGTGGAGAAGTCAGCCCATGACAAATGGAAGATAAAGACGGAGACGTGCTCCCACTTGACAGAGAGCCCAGGAGGCCGAGAGCGAGACCGTTCCCCACCCGCCCCAGAGAGGAGAAGACGGCAAGGGGAGAGATGATCTTCAGAGTCTGGATTCTCTCGGGATCGTCCTGAAGTCGTCCTCCATGGAGAAGCTGTTCGTCATGGCCAGGGCCACACTCAGAAGGCAGCTGTGGAGCCAGGACCTTCTGTGAAGAAAAGGATTTAAACAAACAAGACGTGTGAGAAGATGGGAACGTAGACATAAACACTTCCTTCCTTCCTTCCTTCCTTCCTTCCTTCCTTCCTTCCTTCCTTCCTTCCTTCCTTCCTCCCTCCCTCCCTCCCTCCCTCCCTCCCTCCCTCCCTCCCTCCTTCACTCCCTCCCTCCTTCCCTCTCTCCCTCCTTCCTTCCTTCCTTCCTTCCTTCCTTCCTTCCTTCCTTCCTTCCCTGGTTTGTTTGTTCATCCAACAATTAATTATACTCTTTCGTGATCTAACTGCCCACGTGACAATCGTCATGAATATCCCTCAGACACCTCCAACTCCACTTGAGTGACAACTGTCTCTCACCTGTGACGTGACATCACTCCATGTCCCGTCTTCGAGGAGATAGTGTTGGGTCAACGTGCAAGACACGTGCGGCCCCTTATGGCCGGTCCCCACGCTGGAGATTGCACAGCTGACAGCTCCGTCTTCTTTCCTGGGTCACAGCAGGGACCTGCGAATAGGCCTTCCTGCCCTCACCACACCCCTCTGGCCAGGCGTGGTCAGGGCTCAGTGAAGGAGCCCCAGTGAGAACATAATCACGCCAAATGGCACGTCTGCTAGAAGCTCCCAAGGTCTCCTCTTCACCAGAGTCACAGTGGAAGGTTCTACGACGTCCTAAGTTTCTGCATAAACTGCACCCCCATTAAGTTCCTTACTATCCCTCACTGCTCCGCCCACTGTCATCCTGCCCAGCCCCGCCTCCTCTGCGGCTCACCCTCCGCCCAGAGCTGTCTTTTCCGGCAGAGAAAGGACTGGCTCACGTGTTTGAAGTCTTTGACACACAAGGCCTTTCCTCAGCGCCCACTTGATAACTGCAGCCCTCTGCCCCTACATTGCCGCCCAACACTTTCATTTGTTTCCTTCTCCTGTGTTCTGGTTCATTAATAATCTTTTAACATGTGTGACCCCTTGGAAGGAAAAAAAAAGACACCTACTAAGAAGGGCTCCTGGTAGTCAAATAAAAATAGCAGTCTATCGGCCATTTCTGCACAGGTGCCTCTAACACAAAACACAAAACGCACAACAGGGAAAACCCCACTGGCAACTGCCTGCTTGCACTCTGTTCCTGCCCAGCGAGTCAGCCCTTAAAAAGGAACGCCAGGAGTCCTATTTCAACCAATAGGACTGAGGCTTTCCCCAGCCAATCACAGCTGTGCAGCTCTGACCAATCAGAGTGGCTGTATGCTAACCAATCAGGACAGTGTCTTTGGACCATTCAAACCTTAAGGATTTGGAGTCTTCATTTGCATCACAATGAGCCAATCAGGGACCAGGGGTGGGGACTTCTGTCTATATAAGACAGCTCCTCTACCCCTAGGAATGGCCTTTTTCTCTTGCGTGGAGATCTCGCGTTGCGCTCACCTCAGGAACGGGTTGCAGGTGCACTGCGTCAGGATTGAGTTCTTCCACAGCTGTGCTGTATCACTATTGAGGTTTTTTTCTTTTACTTTTTTTTTTTAAGTGAGAGGAGGGGAGGCAGAGACAGTCTCCTGCGCGTGCAGGACTGGGATCCACCCGGCATGCCCACTAGGGGGCGATGCTCTGCCTATCTGGGACCCCTGCTCTGTCGCAACTAGAGCCATTTTAGCACCTGAGACGGAGGCCATGGGCCATCCTGGACAGCTCAGGCCAACTCGCTCCAATTGAGCTGTGGCTGCAGGGGTGGGCGGGAGAAGCAAGAAGGGGAGGGTGGAGAAACAGATAGGTGCTTCACCTGTGTGCCCTGACCAGAATTGAACCTGGGACTTACATACGCCAGGCTGATGCTCTACCACTGAGCCAACCAGTCAGGGCCTTGCGGTATGTTTATTGGATACAGTTTCCTCCCTCACAGCACCCCAGGCTGGGCATTACCAATGGTGTTAAATTGGCACCAAGGACCATTGGTTGACATGGCACACCATCCTTTTCATGGTTTTGACTGGTCTCTATCTCTCCCCACGAGAAGGTGAGTTTCAGGACAGCAGAGTTTTTTGTTGTGTCCTCTGAGGGACCCCTGTGGCTAGAGTAGAGCCAGACATATTTTAATTGGTTAAAAATTTCTTTGGAATAAAAAAAAAATGTTTAGGGGAAGGAATGCATGTGATATCAGTTTTCCAACGTTTGTTTCAAGCATTGGAGTCACAATGAGGATGAGAAATTCTTTAGGTGACTAGTGCGTCTTAAAGGATCTAAAGACAACAGAAAGAGAGCAGAAGATCGAGTCCCAAGGGGTCGGGGTGTGTGGGGGGGGTGTAGAAACTGGGGAGGACTCTCTTCCAGAAATGAGTGACAGCTTCTAAAGCACTCAACTCATGTCCTGTTCTGGTTTCTATTTCCCAGGACCCCCCATGTTGAGAACATCTTCCTGACTTGGAGAAAGAAAGAGAACACAGGAGCAACCTGGCAGAGGGCAGGGGAAGGGGCTGCTTTGGGAAGAATCTGTGATGCGCACACCTGGCTTCCTGAGGCGGGAGGCTGTGTTTCCTTCTCCCCACATCAGAGCCGGTGAGTAAAACTTATTTTTATGTTGATAGGGTTAGAAGGAATTTTATTCACTTATTTAAAATAAGTATGGACTGCTCACTGCATCCTCAGTTCAGGGCCTGAGACAGCAATCAACTGAGAAGGAGACTGAGATTTATTTCTGTTTCTCTCACTCTATTTTCATTTTTCCTGATTTATTCAAAGCCTGGTTTAAATACGCAAAAATAGCCTTGAAAGAAGGAATAATGTTGCATTAATCAGTTTTATCTCCATGTTACTAAATGCTTCATAATAAACCCATGTTATTGTGATCGTTTTATTTTTAATAAGTTATTGAAAATATACTTCTGATAACAGTTATCATTGTTAATATTATATTACAATCTTTTATCCATACTGCTACATTATATTTATAAAGATAATTATTATGGCTGCAAAATATTATACATTATCAAAATAATATGGTAGAAAATAGGCATTCTCTTATTAATGGAAATTTTTTGTTTTTGCTGGTATAAAAATGCTAGAATGGGCCCTGGCTGGTTTGCTCAGTGGTAGAGCGTCAGCCTGGTGTGCAGGAGTCCCGGGTTCGATTCCCGGCTGGGGCATACAGGGGAGCGCCCATCTGCTTCTCCACCCCTCCCCCTCTCCTTCCTCTCTGTCTCTCTCTTCCCCTCCCGCAGCCAAGGCTCCATTGGAGCAAAGTTGGCCCAGGCACTGAGGATGGCTCTGTGGCCTCTGCCTCAGGCGCTAGAATGGCTCTGATTGCGCAGAGCGATGCCCCGGATGGGCAGGGCATTGCCCCCTGGTGGGCATACCGGGTGGATCCCAGTCGGGCGGGAGTCTGTCTGACCGCCTCCCCATTTCCAACTTCAGAAAAATACAAAAAAAAAAAATGTTAGAATGTAAATTATGAAAATGTTAAATTCAGCAAAGTTACAGAACTCAACATAAATATACAATAATTTGTATTTCTATACACGAGTAAATGAATAATCCAAAAATAGAATTAAGAAAATAATTCCATTTATACTAATATCAAAAATAATGAAATATTCAGGAATAAATTCAGCAAAGTAAGTAAAAAGCTTTACTGTACAAACTAAAAATCATTGCTAAAAGAAAATTTAAAAATACCCTAATAAATTAAAAACATCCTTTGTTCACAAATCAGAAGATTTAATAGTGTTAAGATGACAGTACTTGGCCCTGGTCACTTGGCTCAGTGGATAGAGCATTGGCACAGCATGTGGATTTCTCAGGTTTGATCCCCAGTCAGGGCACACAGAAATAGTGACCATCTGCTTCTTCCCTCCCTCTCCCCCTTCTCTCTCTCTTCCCCTCTAGCAGCTAGTGGCTCGGTTGATTTGAATGTGGCCCTGGGCGTTAGGGATATAGCTCAGTTGGTCTGGGTGTAAGCCGGGTGGATCTGGTCAGGGCACGTGTGGGAATCTATCTCCCCTCTCACTTAAAAAAAAAAAAAAAAAAAGAGATGACACTGCTTCTCTCATTGATCTGAAGATTCTGTGCAATCTCTAGTAAAATCCCAGCTAAATTCTTTGCAAATTGACAAGCTGATCCTAACACCCTTATGGAAATTCAAGGGACTCAAAAGGACCAAAACAATCTTAAAAAAGAAGAAAAGACTTGAAATGTTCACATCATATTTCATGATTTCAAAACTTTCTACCAAGGCACAACAATCAAGAATGTTTGTTACTGACTTAAGGATAGATCAGTGCAATAAAATTTAGAGTCAAGAAATAGACTACCAATTGATGTCCAAAAAGATGCCAACCCCATCTTGGGGAAGAAGAGCCTTTGGAAAAAGTGATGCTGGGATAACTGGGTGCCCACATACAAAGGAAGAAAGTTGTGTTCCTTTTCTCACACCGTACACCAGGATATTACGAATGGATTACAGACCCAAGTGTAAGAGCTGGAAATGCCAACTTTCAGAAGAAAGCATGGAAAGAAAGCTTCATGACCTTAGGGTAGGCAAGGCCTTCTCAGATATGGCATTAAAAGCACAGCAGCAAAAGAAAATACAGATAACTTGAACTTAATCAAAAGTATATATGTTGTGCATGGAAATACACTAGCAAGAAAATACAAAGATAACCCATAGAATAGGAAAAAATTCGTGAATCCTGGATCTGATCAAGAATGTATCTAGAATATGTGAAGTGCTGTTACAAATCAATAATAAAAAGATAACTGAATTTTAAATTGGGCAAAGGATTGGAAGAGACATTTCGCCAAAGAAGATATGAAAATAGCCTTTGAGCAAATGAAAAGATACTCAACCTCATTAGCCAGTAAGTTAATGCAAATTAGAACCAAAATAGGAGGTCACTTTCATTCACTAGAATGGCTGAAATTAAAAAGATAAATAATGACAACTGTTGACAAGGATAATAAATATCTAACAGATTCACAGAAATAATTGAGCTTAATGTTGACATATTAAATGTACTCTCATTAAATTCAGGAAAGCAAGAAAGATACTCATTTTAGATCTTAACAACTGACGCTGCCGGTAAGACGCAGACAAGGAACACAGACATAAGAGTTTTATATATATATATATATATATATATATATATATATATATATATATATATATACACACACACACACACACACACACACACACACACACACTCACACACACTAGGAAACTGAAAGGGTAGTATCATTTGTGTGTCTACAGAAAATAGAAATTTTCAATTTCTGTTTGTTAAAATCATGTATTCAACAATGTGGCCAGTGAAGATAAATATTCTATAATCCACAGCTTTCTGATAGAGAGCCAACTATTCTGATTAAAAGTGTAGGGGAAAAAAAATCAATGCTCTCTAATTAAAGTGGAAAATCTTTATTTACATTTAGAGAGATCAATAGGAAGTGAAAAGACAGCTCCCAGAGGAAATATCAATAATTAATGTATTTCACAAAGGACACATCTATGTATATATATTTACAAGGATATAGAAAATATATATTGAAAAAACCCCAGGCTGTTCAGCAAGGTAGGGGGTCAGAAAACCCCACAGAGAGACGGGTAAAGCATTGAACAAGCATGATACCAAAGAAAACTTTAAGCGGTCAACAAACAGCTGTCAACATTAATACACGTGAAATATAATGATCAAAGTTTTAAAAAGACAGCATCATGCGTTTCTGGGGTCGTGGAGCCAGTGGAGCTCTCCTGTGGTTGGTGCAGTGCCATCAGACAATGACTTTGCAGCACCTATCAGGGCTGAACGCGTACGTAAGCAGCAGCTCTGCTGTCCCCACCCGGGTGTAAATCATCAGTGGTATGTCCATGTGGTCACCGGAGTCATTCAAGACGTTCACAAGACCGCTACTCATGATTGTCAACTACTGGAAGTGACCCAAATGCCCGTATCACCCAAAAGAGGATGTCTTGGCGAGTGTCAGAAGATCACCATTCTCCAACTCCACTGATCCATTTTGAGGGGTTTCCTCTCTCTGCTCTTCGACTTCCTCTTGGCTTGAATTGTCCTGGTTCTAAACCACTAACCCTGCCAATGCCCGTGAACCTGTTGTTATCTTGATCAGATGACTTAACCAGCCCTGACCATACCCTAGTGCAGGCGTGGCCAGCAGTTTCTGCCCCCAGGCCAGACTAGAAAGAAAACTTTTTTCATGGAACAGATGAAATATTAAAATTAAAAAATGTTAAATACAAAAATGATTTAAGTAAACAAAATTTTATTATGTAATTTTTTTATGAATAAATGTGAGTGAAAATATTTTTAATATACAATATTATTTTAATAAAAATATAATTACATACGGTATAAATATCCAAACTATATCACAATCAAGCAAAACTTTAATTAATAGAATGAGCTTGAAGGGGTTATATTGCAAATAAAACAATTATTTCGTTTTACAAACAGCCTGGACACGTTTTCAGTTATCAACTGCAGCTATTGTCTATGCTACAATGCCACTTGATTCAGCACACTTGATCACAAAAATAACAAATTATTTGACCTTGGGTGCGCACTGGAAAACTCTGCCTAGAAGAATGTGGGTTTCATATCGCCGCTAAACATCAAACAGTTCATACCGAGTGCAGATGAGTACAAAAGTTGTAAGTCTTTATAATGGAATTTTTTTTTAAAGTGAAGAAGTATCGCAAATCCATTCGACCAATTATTGGAAATTAACCCTAGATTAGTCACATGCGGAATTCTTTTCTGCTTATCACTATCTTCTTAAATATCTCGATTTCCAATAATCAAAGACGCTTCTGCTTCTGAGTAGCTGAGAATTTAAAGTAGCGGAGAATATTAAAAATTTAATTGCGGGCCGCATAAACTCATTACACGGGCTGGATGTTGGCTATGCCTGCCCTAGTGGGTGGCATCTATAATCATGTCAGCAAAGAAAGGAATTGTATAAGGTAGGGACTGGATGAATTTTTGAGAAGTTTTCTTAGAAACCGGAAGAACAGGAGGGCTGCCTCTTTTGTAGAATGACTGAACGTGAAAGAAAGAAAATGTGAACACACTTAGTGTAATTAGAGCAATCACCACTGACATTGCGCTCAGAGCATGAACAGAGAGATGTACCTCCCTTCAGACACCTTTCTGGAGCCAGGACCAGCCTTGTGATGTAAACACAGTAGACTGTACTTGAGACAATTAAGAATATGAGATGAGTACATTTAGTTGGGAAGCCATCTTTCATCTCAAGGACAAGAAAATAGACATGAGATTTTCCTGCTCTTGAAGGTGTGACCCATTAAAGACGGGTGGACCCCGCAGGCTGGCGAAATGTAATTGAATCAGGAGTGAGTGCAATTGCAGCCGCTGATCCACAGACCTGCTCACTCACTGAGCAACATTATAAGGCTTCTGCTGTTATCGATAAAAAATGCCTTCTGTCAGTAAAAGAAAAAAAAAAAGAAATGCCCTCTTTTTCTCCATTTTCGTGCATGGTGACAATTTTTGACTCATAGAAATGAAAAGACTATGATTCAATAGACTCACCCTGGGGACGCATCAACTCTTCGGCTCTATGACAGCGATGGCCATTAGGACCTCTGGGTGCCTTCTTCAAGGGGGTGTCACAACGCAGGTCCCTGGGGAGGAACAGAGTCATTTCCCAGTTCACCCTGGCAGGAGAGAAGATCACACTTGCAGAGTGTTATGTAGTCAGCTATTTCCCTGGGAAATAATTTTTTTTTAATTTTTTTTTTTATTTATTCATTTTAGAGAGGAGAGAGAGAGACAGAGAGTGAGACAGAGGAGAGACAGAGAGAGAGAAGGGGGGAGGAGCTGGAAGCATCAACTCCCATATGTGCCTTGACCAGGCAAGCCCAGGGTTTCGAACCGGCGACCTCACTTCCAGGTCGACGCTTTATCCCACTGCGCCACCACAGGTCATGTGGGAAATAATTTGAAAGCAGTATTTCTTAACCTTTTTAAAAATGAAGATGACGGTGATGGTGGTGGTACTGATGGTGGTGATAGTGGTGATGGTCGTGGTGGTGACTGTCCCCCCAGAAAGCCTCTCTCGACTCTTTCCATTTGTTTTCCTTTGACTTTTTAATACCACAGATAGGCTGTGTATTGGTGTATGTATTATGTGTATGTTTCTGATTCACATATAAAAAAGAGTAAGCTTTTTGCTTCCTTTTCAAAAAACCAACTGTTTTGGAGTGATATCCTCTCACTGAGAATGCACACTCAAAAAACAAAAAAAAAAAATCATTTTCTACATTTCCCCAGCTATGGTTTGTTGATGACCTGAACCTCCCTGTTCTGTGAGCGCCTGCCTGAGGGCGTGTGCGATGAGAAGTGCAGAGCTGGGGCCGTGGCCGGCTGGGAGGAGCAGCAACCGTGGAGTCATCTCCACAGCGGTGAGTTCTCCTGGGGAGGGTGTGGGGATAGCTCCCAGCCACTTCAGCTAATGCAGGTCTGGGGCACGCGGGAGAAACGCAGAAGGATACTTCAGTTCATCCTTCCAATATTACGGTCATGAGCCTTCAGGTCAATATTATGAAAAGCAAGAAAGACCAAGCCTCTGTTCCAGAAACGCCTGACGCAGTGACACCTCAGCTCGTCACCACGGCGACTGGACAGGGCTCGGCCTCAGTGCCCCTCTCATGTGTGCACAGCCTTCTACCCCAGAGGGTCACTTCCATCATCTTGGCCACGGGTCCTCAGAGCGCGTGCTCAGGAGAGGGAGTGTCCAGGAAGTGAGGTCCTCTGTGCAGCAAGGATCTGTGGGGCAGGCAGGGGACAGCAAAGCAGGGAAAGGATGACACTGGTCCCTTCCCTTCCCACCCTCTCGCTTCTTAGGAAGCCTGTGCTGCCCCCCCCCCCACAGCCTGGAGCAATCCTGGGAAAAGAGGGTCCAGGTCCTTCCATGTTGTCACCCCCTGGTGAGGGTTAGTTCCTGACAGCTGTCTAGCATAATCTTAAAGAGGGACTCAGGAGTCCCAGGAGGATGCCATCCATTCCTTTTATTACGATACTGCCCCTCAGCCGAGACCCCTAATGAGTCTAAATGCTAAAGGCAGGCATCTCCCAGGAGCCGTTTCTGCCATAAAACACGCACGGGGCGCAGTGCGGACGTAGCGGGGATGCAGAGAGCCTGCGTCCTCGTTATCCGGGCCCTGGGTCCATCAATATTGTACGAGTCTGGTTAGTTCACAGTGTCTGACCTCCACTGAAATGTCCTATTTCCTGCGCTTCCCCCGGCCCTCGGCCTTGAGTCACTGCACATACGTTCACCTGCTCTGATGCTCCTGCCTTCTCATCGCATCCTGGGCATCAGCCCCCGGGAAGATTCTGCCCAGCCCTCGGTGCCCAGAACACGGGTCGGAGACCTGGCCAGCCTGCTTGCAGGCTGAAACTAAAGTACGAGGAGTGCCCACCTGAGCCCCGGGCACGAGGAACCAGGCGGCAAAGCGAGGTCGCACTGGCTGAGACACGCATCCAGAGGGCGTGCACCCCGCTCCGGTCCTCAGGAGGGCTCCCACAGGGCAGGGGGCTGGAAGCAAGCTCCTTGCCTTACCCCCAGCAGAGACCAAGGTCTCGGGGTGTGAGACGTGTCCTAGACCCGGGGTCTTCTTCCCGGCTGTGCAAGGCCCTCATCAAAGAGGGTTTCTGGAAACAGGCCCTGTCCCGCAGTCTGAGGCCATGGGGAGCCCAGCCAGAGGCACGGAGTGAGCCCAAGGACAGCTGCAGGCCCAGCTGTCACAACAGGCCAGCCCGGGCAGGGCTTGCGCTGGGTCAGGGCTGGAAGCAGTTTGGGGAAGACCTCGCCCGGTTGGTCCCCCTGGTCTGTTGTGGACCGTTAATGGCAAAAAGCCATTATAGATTCGAGGCTTGGCAGGGGGCTCTCCCCCCTCCATCTCCATATTTGGCTTTGATGCTGAGTGTTTGCACCCACTCCACTTCCTTCCTTGGGTTGCAGGAAGCAATATACATGCCCTTCCTCTGACTCTGTTTGTTTCAGATGTTTGTAAGTTTCACTAATGTATCCTGTTTTTGCCTTGGGAGAGTTCCTGTCTTAGCCTTTGATGTGCAACTTTGTATCAGGTCCTTGATTTGCATAGGTCTATATAATAAAGCGAACTGGGGCTGTGAGGCACTCAGATGCTGCCAGGCAGTTTGAGGAGTCCTCCTGGTCCCATCGGTTTTGTTCTGACAAAGTGTGTTTCCTTAATTCCGCACCATTATTTGGAGCTGCGCTGGTCCGCGGCAAGTGGCGCCTGAACAGAAGACTTGAGTATGAGTACGAGGAAACTAAAACTGAAGGAAGGTGACGGAACTCCCCAAAGTGAAGTGCGCACAGTGAGTAAAGAAAGTTTTTGGGGAAAGTGTAGTTGGGAGTAAAAGAATATGGGACAGATAGGGTCACAAATAAGGGACCTTTTTGTAAAAATGTTTCCATATGAAGACAAATCGTTGTCTGAAGAGTGTCAGGGTGAGCCGGAAACAGAGGGATGTGAATATGAGGATAACTTGAAGTCTGAGGATGACAGGGGGGATGAAAAATCCGTGGCTATGGCTTCCTTAGCCGCGGGGCCTCCGCTGCCCTC
Organism: Saccopteryx leptura; assembly: GCF_036850995.1. Taxonomy (NCBI): domain Eukaryota; kingdom Metazoa; phylum Chordata; class Mammalia; order Chiroptera; family Emballonuridae; genus Saccopteryx; species Saccopteryx leptura. The sequence continues at coordinate 3,369,762 of NC_089503.1, read as the reverse complement.
AGCTCCTTCCTACATTCAACCCTCTGCTCCTCCGTTCCCTTATCAGGCTGATTACCAGACTCAAAATGTAGGGGAAACAATAAATGATGGCTTTACCCGTTTTCCTGTTGTAGAAATACAGGATGATACAGGGAGACTAGTGCGAGAACATGAACCTGTACCTTTTAGAACTCTGAAAGAGCTTAGACTTGCTTGTGCTCAGTATGGGCCTACTGCCCCTTTTTCACTTGGTTTATTAGATACTATTAGTGCAAAGGCTCTTCCCCCAAATGACTGGAAGGCGATTGCTTGTGCTTGCCTCTCCAGGGGTGATTATTTGTTGTGGAAGTCAAACTTTCATGAAAAGGCTATAGAGCTGGATGAGAAAAATCAGCAAGAGGAGGTTGCTGTTACTGTAGATATGTTAACTGGAGAAGGACAATATGCCCATACGGCAACTCAGAGTATCGACCAGCTATTTATGATATAATTAATCAACTAGCCACACAGGCATGGAAATGCCTGCCTATTCCAGGGACCAAACGAGAAGAATTTGGTAAAATTAGGCAGGGTGCAGACGAGCGATTTCAAGACTTTGTCTCACGGCTAATTCAAGCAGTTGAAAGAATAGTAGGGGATAAAAATGTGGGAAAGGTTTTAATAAAACAACTAGCCTATGAAAATGCTAATTCTGCTTGTCAGGCTGCACTTCGGCCTCACCGCAAGAAGGGAGATATAGAGGACTATATCAGAATATGCGCCGATGTTGGGCCTTCATGCATGCAAGGTCTTGCCTTTACCACAGGTAATAAGGCAAGATTTCCAGGACAAAACTTTGATAAAGGACAGAACAAGCGAAGGAAGGAAGGTCAGGGAAGTACTTTTGCCTGTGGAAACTGTTTTCAATGCGGGGGTTCGGGGCATTTTGCTAAAAACTGCCCTGCTTTCCCCGGATATTGGTCTCGGCCTCTCCCTCAAGGACAGCCAGCCCTTAAGGCTCCGGACCTCTGCCCACTTTGTAGACATGGGAAACATTGGAAGAATAAGGGGAGGCCTAAATGTACTACCGGAGGGCAGGGAAACGGACAATGGGGCCCTCCCCGGCCCCATCAAACAATAGGGGCGATGTCAGTGTTTCCTCAGCAAATTCAGATTCCAGCAGGCCAAACATTGCCCAACTATCCCAGGCAACAACAGGCAGTACAGGACTGGACCTCAGTCCCACCTCCCAATTCGTATTGACTCCAGAGATGGGACCTCAAGCCATACCCACTGGAATTTTTGGGCCACTTCCCAGTAACACAGTAGGAATCTTGTTAGGCAGAAGTAGTTTAACTATGACGGAATTCTTTGTTCTTCCTGGAGTGATAGACTCTGATTATACAGGGGAAATTAAAGTAATGGCTCACACTTTGAGGAATATAGTCACTATCTCCCCTGATACGAAAATTGCTCAATTAATCCTTTTACCTCTTTTAAGACAAGGCCAAACCCTGCTAAAGGGACCCTGAGAGAATCAAAGATTCGGCTCCACTGATACTGCCTATTGGATTCAAAAAATAGGCCAGGAACGCCCTGAAATGGAACTAACAATACAAGGGCGTAAATTTAAAGGGCTTTTAGATACTGGGGCTGATGTTTCTGTTATTGCTAAGCCACATTGGCCTCCTTCCTGGCCCACTCATGCAGCAGCCACAGAATTACAAGGTATAGGGCAGAGCAAATCCCCTCAACAAAGTTCTAGTTTTTTACAATGGGAAGATAAAGAAGGTCATTCTGGATTTTTTCAGCCTTATGTGCTCCCTGGATTGCCAGTTAATTTGTGGGGTAGAGATGTTTTGAAAAATATGGGGGCATTGCTTGTCAGTCCTAATAGTTTAGTTAGCACTCAAATGCTTGATCAGGGATTTTTGCCCACTAAGGGTCTAGGGAAAGAACAGCGAGGAATTCTCACCCCCATAGAAGTGGCACCCAATACCAGAAGGCATGGATTAGGATATCAAAATTTAGCATAGGGGCCTTGGTAGCTCCTGCTACCCCAATAATGCACTGTGCAGACCCAATTACTTGGAAATCAGATAATCCTGTATGGGTAGACCAATGGCCCCTTTCTCAGGAGAAACTTAGGGCAGCTGCTCAATTGGTACAGGAACAGCTACAGCTTGGGCACATTGAACCATTTAATAGTCCATGGAATACGCCTATATTTGTCATTAAAAAGAAATCAGGAAACTGGAGGCTATTACAAGATTTGAGAGCAATAAATAAGACTATGGAAATTATGGGTCCTCTCCAGCTAGGACTTCCTTCTCCTGCCATTCCATGGAACTATCACCTTGTAGTTGTTAATTTGAAGGATTGCTTTTTTACTATTCCTTTAAGCCCTCATGATTGCAAGCGTTTTGCATTCAGTGTTCCTTCACTTAATTTTCAGGCTCCCATGGAGCGATACCAGTGGAGAGTTTTGCCTCAAGATATGGCTAACAGTCCTACCTTGTGCCAAAAATATGTTGCTCAAGCCATCTCTCCAGTACGAAGGCAACACCCTAAGGCATACATAATTCATTATATGGATGATATTCTTATTGCTCATCCAGATAAAGACACTGTGTTGACCATTTTACAACAACTAGAGTATTCTCTGAAAAAATCAGGACTTTATATAGCTCCTGAAAAGGTACAGCAATCTTTACCTTTTTCTTATTTAGGACAAATTATTGAGGGACAACAAATTCGCCCACAGAAAATAGAAATCAGGACAGATCATTTGCAAACTTTAAACGATTTCCAGAAACTGTTAGGAGACATTAATTGGCTTAGACCTTCCTTGAAATTAACTACTGGAGAACTGAAGCCACTTTTTGATATTCTTAGAGGCTCAGCTGAACCAGCTTCTCCTCGGCTACTTACAGCTGCGGGACAGCAGGCTTTAAAGCTTGTAGAAAAGGCCTTGCAACAAGCACAACTAAAATGCATAAATCCTGAAGAATCTATTGCCCTACTAATATGTCCCTCGAGTTACACTCCAACGGGACTATTGTGGCAAGCTTCAGGTCCTATTGAATGGATTCATTTAGCTGTTACTCCTAAGAAAGTTTTATCTCCATATTTTGATCTTGTTGCCTTCTTGATTATCAAGGGGCGTAGGCGACTCTTGCAGCTTATAGGTTTTGTGCCTCAAATTATTGTTTCTTTTTTCAAAGGGTCAACAACAATGGCTCTGGGAAACTTCCACAAAATGGCAAATCGCTTTTGCAAATTTTACAGGCCAAATTGATTCTCACTACCCAGCTGATAAAATAGTTCAGTTTTCATTAATTACTACATATGTATTTCCTAAGACAGTTATTAATGAGCCCATTCCTGAAGCACCTATAATCTTTACTGATGGGTCCAGCTCAGGAATAGCAGGCTTAATAACCAATGGACAGCTTTATACTGAAACAGTCACCTTAAAATCAGCCCAAAGAGTAGAATTACATGCCATTATCATGGCTTTTCGGCATTTGCCATACTCCTCCTTTAATTTATATACAGACAGCAGATATTTACTTATAGTTGTTTCCACTATAGAGACTGCTATCTTAGGGACAACTGCTGATGAGGAACTATTTCAGCAGTTCCTCCTTCTTCAAAGACTTGTACGTCAACATACAGCTCCGTGTTTTATAGGACATATTCGAGCTCACTCCATGCTCCCTGGAGCTTTAGCGCAAGGGAATGCCCTTGTTGATCAAACTACCCAAAAGAAAATTATTGGAGCAACCATGACAGATCAAGCAATTCAGTCTCATACTATCCATCACCAGAACGCTGCAGCCCTGTGTAAACAGTTTCAACTTTCTCGGGAAGCAGCATGGCAGATTGTTAAATCTTGTCCAAGGTGCCCTATATTACAATCTGTCCCTTCGTTTGGAATTAACCCTCGAGGACTCCTACCGGGACAACTTTGGCAAATGGATGTTACTCATATACCTTCATTTGGCAAACAATCCTTTGTCCACGTTACAGTAGATACTTATTCTGGATTTATAATAGCCTCTGTCAGAACAGGAGAGGCTGCTAAGCATGTTATAGCTCATTGTGTGTATGCATTTTCTATTATTGGACTTCCTAAACTGATTAAAACTGACAATGCTCCTGCATATGTAGGAAAAGCATTTACTACATTTTGTCAGACTTTTGGAATTGACCTAAAAACAGGAATTCCTTACAATCCCCAGGGTCAAGGCATTGTAGAGCATGCACATCAAATTCTTAAAAACCAATTGGAAAAAATTAAAAAAGGGGAATTATACCCTCAAACTCCTGCAAATCTTCTTTGTCATGCTCTTTTCACTTTAAATTTTTTGAATACTGATGTACAGGGTCATTCAGCAGCAGAGAGACTCTGGAACCCTGCAAGGAAAGCCTTCCCTGAAGTGCGATGGAGGGACCCACTCACAGGAATCTAGCAAGGGCCAGACCCTGTTCTCTTATGGGGCCGAGGATATGTGTGTGTTTTTCCTAGGTCTGCTGAAGCTCCTTGGTGGATCTCTGAATGACTGGCATCTAGACTCACTTCACAAGAGCAATTGCATAAGACTTACTATGCTCTCTTCCCTTTCTCAATTATTATCTAATTTTTTTAATGTTTTAGATCATTTTATTTCCTTTCTGCTCCATTGCTTGAAAAGAAGGCGAAAGGAGGGCGTCTTTTGGGTGTTGCTGAACAGAAATCTCATACGGTCGTCTTGAGATTTTTCGAGAGAGATCTCTGTTTAGTATACATCCTTATTACGTTCCTATTAAGGTAGCCCTACTTAAGATCAAGCAGGCCATAGTTTAATCTCTAAAACCCCGGGTTTCACTCTTGATTTGTGTGATTGTATGTGAAGTCTTTGTTTAATGTCTAAGTGTTTTTGTTTATAAGGCCTGAATTAAGTCCTTACATGAAAAGTAATGATGATAATAGTTTTGGAAGTGCCGGCTGTAGTATTGAAAACAAAATGGAATAATTTCATTTCCCTATATAAATATAATTTTGTTTGGAATAAGTAGAGCACGCTCATTTTGGATCCAAAAAAACTTGCTGGTTTGTCCAGGCTGCTCCAGGCTGCAAGTGAAAGGCATGAAGCAGCATAGATTTACATAATAAAAGTGTAAAGATTTTTTTTTACTATAGGAGAATAATGAAGATCACACTGGGATTTTTCAGTTTTGATATGTACTCCTTAAGGTATTAAGGGGGTGTTTTGATAAGTGTAGGAATGTTGTTTGAAGGTGCTTTTACTCTATTTTTGTTAAAAGTTAACAAAGTCAAGAATTTCTTGCAATATTTGAAGTCAAAATATTGTAAAGCGTGATTCAATTGTAAATAATAAGAAAGGGGGGGGAGTCATGTCCTGGAGCTCCTGCAGGTCTACCCTATCATGCTTTTTACGTCAAACAGTTTCTTTTGAATGCTGATGTACAAGAGATGCCAAATGTTTTTGTCCTGCAAACTACTACCCCTTTTTTAATTTTTATTTGATTCCAGCTAATAACACTTTTGTTCTTTTCTGAATAGCTCCAGATATATAGGCAGATAAGGACTCTCAAGCCCCTCAGCGGGATCTTCTGAGCATGGCTTTTAAGGTACCAAAAGGCCAAAAAAGCCCAAAGGAGATCAGGTAAAATACTAGCTCTTGGCATACGCCCTCAGAGGCTCCAACTGGAACTTCATCAGGGCCCTGCTTCAATAGTGGAAAGGATGGTCATTTAAGCCAAAGCCTGCCAGGCTTACATACTTTTGCTGTGAAGAAGAAGGGACACTGGAAGGTAGGCTTCCCCCTCGCTCCTCTAAGGGAGGGTTCAGTCTCTTCCAGCCCTGCTCCAGCCACCTGTGACCTAACCTTGCCCAGAATACTGGGATTTGCCACTGAAGGCTAAAAGGTGCCCAGGGCCATCGGCCCCTTCTACGACACTGTGGATGAGCCTGGGGTATTTCTTCCAAGTAGCCGGTAGACTGGTCTCATTTACACAAGGGCCATTTAACTAGGTCTTGCCTGAATATTCAGGTTTTTTATTCTTCCCTCGAAGATCTCTGTTGTGGGTATTGATAGTCCTTTTTTCTGCTGCTTTGATTAATATATAGTCTTTCCTTTATTCCTCCTGCCTCAATGCCCCACTCATAGTTTAGGCTAGGACCTACTCCTAATTCAGAGCTCCTTTTTTCCTTTTTTACCAACTTACAAATTTACCTCTGCCACCCAGCTTAGTGTATCCCAAGGTTCTCCTCACCACCCCATGGCTGTAAAATTCCAGTATAGGACCCCTGGGTTCATCTTTCCAGTTTGAGGAAAACAGAAGCTCCGTCTTCATGCGTGCTGCAGATGGCTTTTCCAGTCTACCTGGGTCATTGCCAGCTGGGAGCAGTCATTGGGACTTTGACGCTAACTGCAGAGTGTGGAAGTGTGACGGCAATTCTAGTGCCATGAGGACTTCTCCTGAATGTGGACTTTTCCTGGACTCCTGCTCCTGTGACAGTTTTTGATGGACTGACTGGGGTTGGGTTGCATTTGCAGAGATTTGGAATGGTGTTGGTGCCAACTTGGACTTGGTGAACACTTTAAGGATATTACTCTTTTATAGATTCTTGTTGTATTATTAGCTTAAAGAGTTTGCTTAAAGGCTTTAATCACTGTGATGTATTAGTATACTTGTTTTGGGTATCTGTTAGCATTGGCTATACTAATTGTGTTTGTTCTGTATTTTTTCCGTCTGCCTCCAAATTAGAAAATCAGATCAGTGCAAATCTCAGCACACAAACTAAAAAGAAAAGGGGGATATGTTGTGGACGGTTAATGGCAAAAAGCCATTATAGATTCGAGGCTTGGCAGGGGGCTAAGTTCTCCCCCCCTCCATCTCCATATTTGGCTTTGATGCTGAGTGTTTGCACCCACTCCACTTCCTTCCCTGGGTTGCAGGAAGCAATATACATGCCCTTTCTCTGACTCTTTGTTTGTAAATTTCACTAATGTATCCTGTTTTTGCCTTGGGAGAGTTCCTGTCTTAGCCTTTGATGTGCAACTTTGTATCAGGTCCTTGATTTGCATAGGTCTATATAATAAAGCGAACTGGGGCTGTGAGGCACTCAGATGCTGCCAGGCAGTTTGAGGAGTCCTCCCGGTCCCATCGGTTTTGTTCTGACAAAGTGTGTTTCCTTAATTCCGCACCGTTATTTGGAGCTGCGCTGGTCCGCGGCACTGGTCTTTGGGAGTGGCCCTCCTGGGTTCTGCTCCAGAGGTGAGCAGGCCTCCCTATGGCCCTCCGGTCCTCTGTCCTGGGGGAGCTGAGGACACATTCCAGCAAAACCTCAAAGGGGTGTGCACAGCCCCGCCCCGTGTGGCATTCTCCCTAACGTACGAGACTGCCAAAGAACTCACACTGCCTGCTGGGAGCTTCTGCTCCTGCCTCCGTGGGAGCCCGGCCATCCCAGGACTCGGGTGCTCGGGAGGAAATCGGCCCCAGGACTCAGGTGCTCGGGAGGAAATCGGCCCCGGGACTCGGGCGCTCGGGAGGAAATCGGCCCCGGGACTCGGGCGCTCGGGAGGAAATCGGCCCCGGGACTCGGGCGCTCGGGAGGAAATCGGCCCCGGGACTCGGGCGCTCGGGAGGAAATCGGCCCCGGGACTCGGGCGCTCGGGAGGAAATCGGCCCCGGGACTCGGGCGCTCGGGAGGAAATCGGCCCCGGGACTCGGGTGCTCGGGAGGAAATCAGCTGGTGCCTGCATCTCTCACACTTGCACCCTCACTTCCGCTCCGAGTGACTGTCAGAGCTAGTTTTTCTTTCTCTAGCGGAATGTCTCATCCTAGATTCAGCCGGGCCCTTAATTCTCATCCTGGATCTGCAAAGGTCCCCAGAGGAAAACAAGCTGTCACCTTCGGGTCACCTCAGACGTCTGCTCTGTCTTGACCTTGGTCCACCACGTTCTTTGTCTTCCTGCCTCTCTCTGTTGATCTGTGATGGATGTCTGATTATTTGACTTTTCCCCACGTTGAAGCGGGGGCCTTGCCTGCTGAGGGCTCCTGAATGATGCCGAGACGTCAGCTCAGACACCAAACGCCCTGCCGGCCTGGCTGGGCAGCAGGTGTAGTCTCGAGTTGTGACGGAAGTCCCCCGTAGGGAACCGATTACTGCACTTAAACTCATTTCATTGTGCCTGGCCAGTGATGGCACACTGGATAGAGCATCGACCTGGGGTGCCAGGTTCACAACACTGAGGTCACTGGCTTGAGCGCAGACTCACCAGCTTGAGCCTGAGGTTACCAGCTTTAGTGTAGGATCATCAACATGATCCTATGGTCGCTGGCTTGAGCCCCAAGGTCACTGGCTTGAGCACAAGGGGTCACTGGCTCAGCAGGAGTCACCCCCCATCAAGGCACAGATGAGAAAGCAATCAATGAACAACTAAAGTGCTGCAGCTATGAGTTGATGCTTCTTTCTCTCCCTTCCTACCTCTATCTCTCTTGCTAAAAAAAAAAAAAAAAATTATTTTAATGATTCGCTCTCCTGACTGACTTCTAATGGTTTTTCTCTAACATGCCACAAATGAGCAGTATTCCATGTTGGAAGAATGGACCCTGGAAGTCAGAAGCAGGAGACCCCGTTTCCAATTGCCTCATCCAGAGAGGGGGCACCACTGTGTCCCTGGGTTACCAGGGGCATCCCCACCGATGCTGACATCATTTGCATGTTCAAATGTTTAATTAACAGGGACCCACAATTCCCTAAGTATGTGATTACTTTTTTTCATTCATTTTTGCTTTTTTGTGTGTGTAGGTTTTATTATCCCATTTTCCTATTCTTTGCTGTTTCCTCCTATAATGTCCAGTCTGCTGTTAAATCCATCTTACCAACTTTCATTTCAGAAATTGTGTTTTTCAAATCTAGACTCTGTGCTTCTGTTTTGTAATGACTCTTCTCCTGTGGAGATTTTCTGTGTGGTTCCTCTTCAGACCCATCTTCTCTTTCAGACATTGGACATAGTTTAGAACCTGGCCTTCGTCCACCCATCGGTCTCTGTCCGTCTCACCACCTCCTCCCGTTGGCTCTCTCCCTCCTGGTCTTTGCACGGGTCTCTCCACTTTGCCCCTGTCCGGGAACTTTTATTTTCTTCTGAATGTAACTGATGCAATGTTGTCTACATTGCGCTCATTCACAAGGCGCCGTCTTGAGTCCCATGTCTCCTCGCTACCAGGAAAGAGCTTGGAGGCTGTCATCCCCACTGTCTCGACCTGGCGGCGAGAAGAAGCTGGTCAGACTGAAAATCAACGACTCTTCTTGGACACGTCGAGAACTGAGGTCACAGAGCTCGCTGTCGTGTCCAGATCTGGACAGCTGGGAGCATGCAGAGTCGCGGGGGAGTGCTGCTTACCTGGGAAGGGAGCCACTGTCCTCGTAACCTGGTGGGGAAACGTCAGCGGTGACTGGGGCGGGTTTCTGGAGGCTGCGTGTGGGCTGAGAGGAAGCAATCCCGGGGAGACCTAGGCTGAGGGGCCCGCACACTGTGTGCCCCCAGATCTGTGACGTGCTCCCACAGCCAGCCCTGCTGTGGACAGGACAGAAACAGGGTCCCAGTTTCCACACTTGCCCCTGGTGGAGGAGGGCTGCTGCCTGCTCTTCACAGACCCTGCCACGGCCGAGGACTGCAGCGTCATTCTGTCACAGGTAGCATTTGAGTGGCTGTGTCCCCAGCACTTGATCTTTGACCTTCCGGGGCAGCTTTTCAGTTCTTAGTCACGGCCTTCACATCTGCACTTCTGTTTATCTCTCAGCTAAGGCGTTCCCTGTACCGCCCCGTTACTTTTGGGGGGACAGTTTTTAAATGAGAAAATTGGGTTGAAGGTGGGGAGACACCACGCACTGGTGAAGAGGGCACTTGTGCCTAACTCGCCATCACCATCCCTTCTCCCCTGGGAGGCAGGAGTCGGCACGGCGAGCCTCCGCCTTCAAATAGACGGGCAGCTCCTGGTCTTAACGCTTACGGAGCAGCCAGAGAGCAGGCTCTGGTGGGGACTGGGCCCCAGTACTTACCGTAGTAGATAGAAACTTTAGCTCAGAAACTTGACAGTGTCTACTGATGAGCTCATCCTACAATGTAGGAGAATTACGTGGAGGTGACTTTGACCTCAGGGACCACATCCTGAGAATCGCTGCTCAGGGGGGAGTCCCACATCGAAATGAGGGCTAGGGGTGGGGGGGCCCTCTCCCCTGGTTCCTTGGCTTTCCGAGTAAGTGATCCTTACCAGTGAGCCCCCAGCGGAACAGGGCTGTGGGCGCTGCTGCCCCGGGAGGGATCTGCTGTAGCAGGACTCGGTGACCCCCATCTGCGTGAGGCCGCTCCGGGGTCCGGTCATCTCCCCTCTGCAGCCTCCTGCCCCGACCAGGGGCCAGTGGAGGGGTTGCGATGCTGAGGCTCCGACCCCGTGGCGGGTCGCCGGCAGTAACCATGGCAGGTGTGGGGTTAGCCGCTGTGTGCCGCCACTCGGTACCGTCTGACCAGCGTGCGAGCCAGGCCAGGTACTCGGCGGCTCTGTGAGGCAGGACCTCTTCCCGCCCTGCGGGAGCCCAACCAGAGGCCACGCGGCCATCCGAGCCGGTGGTCACGCGGCTGTCCCTGCACAGGCGTTACTGCTGTAGCCGCGCCTGCGAGCCTTGCCGGTGAATCGCGTTGGCACACACAGGGTCTGTTTCTGGACCGTCCTCTGTCCCTCTGATCTACCTCGGACGACGCGGTTGCTGCGTCCTCGTAACAGACGTAATTGAGTCACACGTGTAACACGCGCCGTTCGGGCGGTAGCGCCCAGTAAACGGAGTCCTCCTACTCTGGCTGCCTTTTCCTGTCTGAGCTGAGCAGGGCCCAGCAGAAAGGAGAGGAGGCACGAGAGACCTCGGTGTGGGACCAGCAGGTTTCTGTGACTTCCTCTCTTGTTCCCACCCCCAGCCCCGCAGGTAACAGGGAGCGCCGTGCAGCGGCCTCGGCCGTGCCGAACCCCGGTGCCGAGTGCAGCGGCCCCGGCCGCGCTGAACCCCGGTGCCGAGTGCAGCGGCCCCAGCCGTGCCGAACCCCGGTGCCGAGTGCACCGGCCTCAGGCGTCCTGAACCCCGGTGCCGAGTGCAGCGGCCTCGGCCGTGCCGAACCCCGGTGCCGAGTGCAGTGGCCTCAGGCGTCCTGAGCCCCGGTGCCGAGTGCAGCGGCCCCGGCCGTCCTGAGCCCCGGTGCCGAGTGCAGCGGCCTCGGCCGTGCCGAACCCCGGTGCCGAGTGCACCGGCCTCAGGCGTCCTGAACCCCGGTGCCGAGTGCAGCGGCCTCAGCCGTGCCGAACCCCGGTGCCGAGTGCAGTGGCCTCAGGCGTCCTGAACCCCGGTGCCGAGTGCAGCGGCCTCGGCCGTGCCGAACCCCGGTGCCGAGTGCAGCGGCCCCGGCCGTCCTGAACCCCGGTGCCGAGTGCAGCGGCCCCGGCCGTCCTGAACCCCGGTGCCGAGTGCAGTGGCCCCGGCCGTCCTGAACCCTAACCCCAGTGCCGAGTGCAGCGGCCCCGGCCGTCCTGAGCCCCGGTGCCGAGTGCAGCGGCCTCGGCCGCGCTGAACCCCGGTGCCGAGTGCAGCGGCCCCGGCCGCGCCGAACCCCGGTGCCGAGTGCAGTGGCCCCGGCCGTCCTGAACCCTAACCCCAGTGCCGAGTGCAGCGGCCCCGGCCGTCCTGAGCCCCGGTGCCGAGTGCAGCGGCCTCGGCCGCGCTGAACCCCGGTGCCGAGTGCAGCGGCCCCGGCCGCGCCGAACCCCGGTGCCGAGTGCAGTGGCCCCGGCCGCGCCAAACCCCGGTGCCGAGTGCAGTGGCCCCGGCCGTCCTGAACCCCAAGCCGTCCTGAACCCCGGTGCCGAGTGCAGCGGCCCCGGCCGTCCTGAACCCCGGTGCCGAGTGCAGTGGCCCCGGCCGTGCCGAACCCCGGTACCGAGTGCACCGGCCTCAGCCGTCCTGAACCCCAAGCCGTCCTGAGCCCCGGTGCCGAGTGCAGCGGCCCCGGCCGTCCTGAACCCTGGTGCCGAGTGCAGCGGCCCCAGCCATGCCGAATCCCGGTGCCGAGTGCAGCGGCCCCGGCCGTCCTGAGCCCCGGTGCCAAGAGCACCGGCACGTCCACCGTTTCCTCTGTGGAGTCTGAACTGTGCTAATAATAGCAGCAGTCGGCAGCACTGAATGTGTTTGCACTTGGCCCGTTACCCACACCAGCTCCCTGAAGCCTTCTGACAACCGCTGTGGTTTCGTCGGTTTCCTGATCCGGCCGTAACCAAAGACCACAGTCTGGCGGCTCAAACACAGGAATTGATCCTCTGTCGGTCAGGAGGCCGAAGTCGGGAATCAATGCGATGTTAAATGCTCCTTCCGCGGGTGCTCGGGGTGGGTCCCTCCTGCCTCTTGCAGCTCCTGGGGGCTCCGGGTGTTTCTGGGTCTGTGGTGACATCACTCGTCTGTGCCTCTGTCCTCCTCCATGTGTCTGTCTCTCATCTTCTTGTGAGGACACCAGCCACTGGATGTGGGGTCCCCCCAGTCCATCCAGTAGGGCCTCATCTTAAGTAAAATGACACGTATTTCAAGTAAGGTCACATTCATCAACAGGGAGAGTTTGGGCCCTGGCCGGTTGGCTCAGCGGAAGAGCGTTGGCCTGGCATGCGGGGGACCCAGGTTCAATTCCCGACCAGGGCACACAGGAGAAGCGCCCATCTGCTTCTCCACCCCCGCCCTTCCTCTCTGTCTCTCTCTTCCCCTCCCGCAGCCAAGGCTCCATTGGAGCAAAGATGGCCCGGGCGCTGGGGATGGCTCCTTGGCCTCTGCCCCAGGCGCTAGAGTGGCTCTGGTCGCGGCAGAGCAACGCCCCAGAGGGGCAGAGCATCGCCCCCTGGTGGGCAGACCGGGTGGATCCCGGTCGGGCGCATGTGGGAGTCTGTCTGACTGTCTCTCCCCGTTTCCAGCTTCAGAAAAATACAAAAAAAAACAACAAAAAAACAGGGAGAGTTTGGACTTGGTCCCACCTTTTTGAGGGACACAATTCAACCCACTGTAGTGCTCTCCCTATTCTTATTCTATAGGTAGGTAAACTGAGGCACAGAAAGGTGAATCCATTTGTCTGAAGTCACACAGGCCCAGGACCCCCAGCTCAACCACGTGTGATTGCACCGTCCTCAGGGGCCGGGCTCAGTCGGGGGAGGGATGAGCACCACGGGGCGGCATGGGAGCATCTGGGGAGTGGAGTGGATTTATTCTGCACTGGATTGTTGTAGTTACTCTATGCCTAAGTATTTTGTCAAAACTCATAAGCCCTGGCCAGTTGGCTCAGTGGATAGAGTGGTCATCCTGGGTTCAATTCCCAATCAAGGCACACATCAGAAATGACCATCTGCTTTTTTTCCCCTCCCCCTCTCCCCATTTTCTCTCTCTTCTCCTCCCGCAGCCAGTGGCTCAATTGGTTCGAACGTCAGTCAGCCCTGGGTGCTGAGAATAGCTCAGTTGATTGGAGCATCGGCCCCAGACAGGGTTTGCCGGGTGGATCCCAGTCGGGGTGCAGTGTGGCAGTCTGTCTCACTATCTCCCCTCCTCTCACTTAAAAAAAGAACAGCTCATAAGATTATAAACCAAAAGGCACATGCCATGTGGTTCCACTTGTACAGTGTTTTCCGATGGACAAATCTACAGTGACTGATCTCTGGTGAGAAAAATCAGAGCACTGGTTGCCTTTGTTAGTGGGGTCCGAGACCATCTGGGAAGTGGCCCTGGGGAACTCTGGGGGGAAAGAACATAAATTAACCATCAGGAAATTGTCTTAAAAACCCCACAGGACACCGAAACAAATATTGAGCCCCAATTAATGAGGCACACCGAGGTGTCAGGGATCTGCTAATGTCTGTGACCTTGGGGGGGGGGTCTCTGAGATGCGAGGCGTGATGGAAGGACGCTGTGGGTTGATACTCTTCCATGTGTCTGAGCATGTTCGTGTCCAATGTTGAAGTGGACACGCCCCCAGCAGGCCCTCTGCTTGGATGTGTCTGCTCGAGTCAAGCCTGCCAGCCCACAGAGGCACTCCCCTCCCTGAGTGCTGGGAACCACAGTGAGGCCACAAAGCAGGTGGGAGGGAGTTCCTCACGAGCCAGGGGAAGCAGGCTGGAGTGGGGAGGGGACCCCTGAGCCACCAGCAATGTGGAGCGCGTGCTCAGGGGCTCCACGGGGCATCACCAGGTACTCTCACCTTCTCCCCTGGCACCTTCAGCCTGGGCCGTCACCTTCTCTGTGTCCTCAGCCTCCTGATGGCTCTGAGGCCCGTTCATGCCCAAATCCTCCCTCTCTTTTTTTTTTTTTTTTTTTTACAAACAGAGAGAGAGAGAGAGGGATAGATAGGGATAGACAGACAGGAACGGAGAGAGATGAGAAGCATCAATCATTAGTTTTTTGTTGCGACACCTTAGTTCATTGAGTGCTTTCTCATATGTGCCTTGATCATGGGCCTTCAGACCGAGTAACCCCTTGCTCGAGCCAGTGACCTTGGGTCCAAGCTGGTGAGCTTTGCTCAAACCAGATGAGTCCGCACTCAAGCTGGGGACCTCGGGGTCTCGAACCTGGGTCCTCCGCATCCCAGTCCGATGCTCTATCCACTGCGCCAGCGCCTGGTCAGGCCTCCCTCTCTTGATGGGTCAGTTCTTCCTCTTCTTGGCCCTGCCCAGCGAGGGTCATGCCCTGCACGCCCCTTGCGCTCACCTGGACAGGTCCAGAGGACGTGGTCCCATCCTGCCCTCTCCTCCTGAGCACAGTGACCAGGGTCCGCACAGCGGAAGGGCACCGGGCATGGGAGTCAGAATGCAGCGGAAGGAGGGGGTACACATGGGGGGCACGGAGAGGGAGAGAGGCGTAGAAAAGTCATCCTCAGCTGAGCTTGCAACCTGGAATGCCCCTCGGGTGCCGTGCTTGGGGAGTTGTGTCATCAGGGTCAGGGTGCGCCTGCTCCTGACGTCCTGGACACCGGGCGGCATTCAGGAAGGAGCCTCTGCGCGTGGGGGTCCTGGGCTGTCTCTCCTGACGGCTGATGGTGAGAGAGGAGCGGTAAACCCTGGCTGGACGGTGAGAGCCCCGCATGGCGCAGCGCTCAGACCCCGAAGGAGTCTCGGAACTAAACCCGTGTGAGGCCCAAAGGGACAGAGCTCTCACCCCTGGGAATCCAAACGGATGCGAAACTGGACTTGTCCTGGCACGCTGCCGGCCGCGCCGGGGGCAGGATGGGGGCCTAGCAGCCGGCGGGCGTTTCTGCCCCTCCCGCCTCTGCTTCCCGCTCCCAGTGCTCCAGACGTCCGCGTAGCGTCCTGCTCCAGACGACCGCGCAGCGCCCGGCTCCAGACGACCGCGCAGCGCCCGGCTCCAGACGTCCACGCGGCGTCCTGCTCCAGACGACCACACAGCGTCCTGCTCCAGACGTCCGCGCGGCGCCCTGCTCCAGACGACCGCGCGGCGCCCTGCTCCAGACGTCCGCGCGGCGCCCTGCTCCAGACGACCGCGCGGCGCCCTGCTCCAGACGACCGCGCGGCGCCCTGCTCCAGACGACCGCATGGCGCCCTGCTCCAGAGGACCCCGCAGCGCCCTGCTCCAGACGTCCGCGCAGCGCCCTGCTCCGCGCATGACACCGTCTCTGCGCGTTCCTGGCGCTCC
The DNA here is from genome assembly GCF_036850995.1 of Saccopteryx leptura. Lineage (NCBI taxonomy): Eukaryota > Metazoa > Chordata > Mammalia > Chiroptera > Emballonuridae > Saccopteryx > Saccopteryx leptura. The sequence goes on along the minus strand of NC_089503.1, from coordinate 3,354,071 downwards.
CGAGGACCACAGCTCTCTTCAGCCCCCTTAGAAGCTGAGGACAAGCCAAGAATGATCGAGAGAGGCCGTGGGGACTCTGTGAGCCTCTTCTGGGAAGGTCAGACCAAAAATCGTATGTCTATAGAAACAACTGGAAGCCGTTTAGTTCACGATCACATGCCCAGTCTCGGCACCATGTCAAGTTCACGGTCGGCCCAGGAAATGGAGCAGTTCAGGGGACTGGCTCTCCCACACGCTCAACCCGACCACTGCCACCCTTGCACTCAGGGAGCCGCACTCCTGTCGGATGTGAAAGGTCTCGTCCCTGTCAGATCTAGGCGACCGAAACACTGCTCTAAATGCCGTTACCTGGACCACACCTTCCCATCTGTGAGGAGGGAGAACCGGAGGCCAGGACGCTGACCCCTTAACCTGCGGAGGGGATGGTGCCAGCCCCGTGACCACGGGTCGTCATATTAACGTGACAGCAGTGATGCTCGTAATAAATCATGTGAACTATTAATATCAGATTATCATAATAAGTCACTGTTATAAACTGACTTTTATATGATTATACAATTTAAAAACAATTATATTAAAACTAATATAAGAGCCCTGGCTGGTTGGCTCAGCGGTAGAGCGTCGGCCTAGCGTGCGGAGGACCCGGGTTCGATTCCCGGCCAGGGCACATAGGAGAAGCGCACATTTGCTTCTCCACCCCTCCCCCTCTCCTTCCTCTCTGTCTCTCTCTTCCCCTCCCGCAGCCAAGGCTCCATTGGAGCAAAGATGGCCCGGACGCTGGGGATGGCTCTGTGGCCTCTGCCTCAGGCGCTAGAGTGGCTCTGGTCGCAACATGGCGACGCCCAGGATGGGCAGAGCATCGCCACATGGTGGGCGTGCCGGGTGGATCCTGGTCGGGCGCGCATGCGGGAGTCTGTCTGACTGTGTCTCCCTGTTTCCAGCTTCAGAAAAATGAAAAGAAAAAAAAAAACTAATATAAGATTATGATCAAGTCTATGATCATAAACTATTAGTAATATATTTCAATAACATTTTTAGAAATTTTTTAAATATTTTAAACAATTATAAATTACAAGTTAAGAATTATAATGATATTAAAAATGTTAATTATGTTAATATTGTAAGATTGATATTAATCAATATGGGTAATAAACCAGCCACACCCAGAGGGTCTCAGACGTTATCCTGGGAGCCTTTCTGGCCTCTGCTTACTCCTTTTTTTTTCCATGTGAACCTGGCCCCAGGAATGGAAGCAAAGTTCCCTCACCTCCTCGGACAGGGTCCTGGCCCCTGGGTTCCCGTGAGCGCCTCTCACTGGTAGGGCAGTGTCGCACCTCCAGCCCCCCAAGACCCCTCTCTACCCGTCATCCCCAGAGCTAGCCCTGCGTGCTCAGCTCCAGGAATCCCGCACACCAGGGCCAGCTCCCCGGACGCTAAAACCCGGAAGAACCAGCCTTCCTCCGGGCCCACCGACGGGGACTGTACCTCACGAAGGTCACCTCCTAATCTGCGCTCATGTGCTGAGAGGGGTTTGCAGGGTCCCAGCCCCCGGTGGAAGATTGAACAGTGGACCTCAGAAAACATGTTCATGTCCCAAGCCCCGGTACCTGTCACTGTGTCCTTATTTGGAAAAAAAAAAATTATACCCTTGCAGATATAATTAAGGATCTCGAGGTAAGATTATCATTCATTATCTGGGAGGGCCCGAAATCCAGTGACAAGTATCCTTCTAAGAGAGAAGAGACAGACACAGGACAGAAAGCCATGTGGAGACAGAGGCAGGGATGGGAGCTCTAGCCCAGATGCTCTGAAGATGGCCAGAACCACCGGAGCTGGGAGAAGCAAGCACACCCCCTCCACGAGGGACTCTGGGGGGTGCGCAGCCCTGCCAGCACCTCGACGTGGGACTTCCAGCCTCCAGCCTGGGAGGGGACCCGTTCCTGTGGCTGTGGACTCTGGTCTGCGGCACACCCCACTCAGGCTCCCCCTGTGGTGTCCTGCTTCCTCTTCGTGCCTCCGGCCCCTTGGAGTTCCCCAAACATCACAGGAAACACAGCCTGCCTGCCGCTTAAAAGGATATTTGTGGCTTTTTGTGAAGAATTTCCCAAAGATTGTTCAAACATATCTGGCCCACCAGGTTATTTCCAGAAGTGAAAACCCACCCCGGAATTTTCGGGAGACTCCACCCGTCAGCATCAAGTGCCCACGTCTCCAGTGACAGATTCTCTTCTGAGGTTGGCGGCAGTTTGGGCCTTACGTGTTGTGAGGAGCGGATGGGCTGTGGGGACCACCGGCCAGAAGCACACGTCCCCCCAAGGTCTCTGAGTCCTCGTCCATCCTGTCTGAGAGCCACCCCTCCCCTGATTCCATGGGACGCTCTGGAGGGTGAGGGCAGAGGAGGGAGATGCATTTCCCATCGTCGAGTCCAAAGGGGGAACTGGGTCCTCAAAACCCAGAAAAGGGACCCTGGCCAGTTGGCTCAGTGGTAGAGTGTTGGCCTGGTGTGTGGAAGTCCCGGGTTCGATTCCCGGCCAGGGCACACAGGAGAAGCGCCCATCTGCTTCTCCACCCCTCCCCCTCTCCTTCCTCTCTGTCTCTCTCTTCCCCTCCCACAGCCAAGGCTCCACTAGAGCAGAGTTGGCCTGGGCGCTGAGGATGGCTCCGTGGCCTCCGCCTCAGGTGCTAGAATGGCTCCAGCCACAACAGAGCAACGCCCCAGATGGGCAGAGCATCGCCCCCCTGGTGGGCATGCTGGGTGGATCCTGGTCGGGCACATGCAGGATCCTGGTTGGGCACATACCCTCTTCTAACTTCAGAAAAATACAAAAAAAAAAAAAAAAAAAAAAAAAAAAAAAACCCAGAAAAGGTTTGCTGAGCTCCTAGATGCATTGTCGGGAGCCCCTGGCCCAGAAAAGTGGCATCTGGGTGGAGGGTGCCCAACCTGGGTTCCTCCCGAAACCAAATCCTAAAACAAGGACGTGGGTGGAAGGGTATATTGGGGGGGGTGGTCCTTTGGGGGGTGGTCCCGGAAAGCAGGGCGAGAGCCTGGGGAGGATGAAACACTCAGGCCAGCCCAAGAGAGCGTCACGGGGCTGTGGGCAGCTGGGGTGGACCCCACCAGCACCTTCCGAGGACTACAGAGAGCCGCTCGGGTCTGTCTGCCCGAGCACTGACAGACGGAAGTCCTCGTCCCTGACTCCAGCCCCCCAGCGCTGGCGGTGCCCCGGGGGGTGGTAAGCCCGCCTTCGTACCAGGCCGCCCAGGTGTGCCGTGCCGGTTCTGCCCAGCTTCCCACCTCCCGGTGTCAGAGCAGCCACGGGGCAGACATCCAGGGGTGTGAGGCCGGAGTCCCACACAGAGTGACAAAACCTGCCGCCCCCGGCGTCAGCCCTGAGGACAGGAGGTGGAGCAGAGAGGAGCCGGGGTCGGTCCACCCCTCCCCTGCTCAGCCCACTTGTATCCTGGGGGACATCCCACCCGTGACCGAGTCTTCGTGGTACCAGCCGGCTGGCCGCCCCACAAGACGTAATTCGCAGGGACAGTGCCGCTCCCCACGGGCACGGCCGATGCTCGTCCTGTCCTCGGCCGCCACTCCCTCTAGGTCTCCCCGGCCCTCCATCCAGCGGGTGGCCCAGACCTTCATCTGGATGACTCTGAGCCCTCCTGGGCCACGGTGGCCGCAGCTGACCACTCACTGTCCTCCACCCTGGTCCTTGCAGGAGCCCGGCCACCAGTCCCATGGTCCTGTCGTTGGGGGCACCCTCAGTCTGGCCGTGGTGTGGCAGCAGCTAGCTTTATGCTGGACCAATGGATCCGCCTACCCGTGAACAAAACCCGTCCATCCGCCTGTCTGCATCTCTGCCCCTAACAGTGGCTTAAAGTAGAGGCTTTGGTGGCGTGAAGGACTGAGCCACCTTCTCATAAAACGAACTGGACCCTGTGGACCCACTCAGGCCCCATTCCAGATGCTCTGTGTCCATTGTGGGTAGATTGCTCTTTGTGCAGACAGACGGATGGACGGTATGGCCTGGAGGGGCCAACACCCCTCGGCTCCGGGTGGGCAGGCAGCTGACACACCTGGGGTCAGTCCCGTGGTCTCTACGAGGTCCTGGAGCACCGCCCCAGAGCCTCAGGGCTCTGCCCCGAATTTCCTGCCCGGCCCTGGCCCGATTCAACAGGGAAACGGGAAATTGCTGAGGCCAGACCCCTGGCTGTCCTTGTTTAGCTGTCCTGAGTGGCCGATGCTCCCATGAGCGTGCGTGTCCCATCTCCTCTCCCCCCCAGTACAGAAGGTTCCTGTCCTCACACCTTCCCCGCTGCCTGGACCTGACGTCTTGTTTCCAAAATGCATGCAGTGCCATGGTGGGTCAATGGGGTGGTAGCTGGCGGTCACCAGGCCACCGGTGACGCTGGGAACCTCTTTACACCCACTGACTGTTTGGTTTCCTTTTCCACGGATGCCTCGCGTATCTTGGCCCTTTTTCCCATTGAACGGCCTTTTTCCTTATGGATCCATAGGACTGCTTATCATCCTTTTATTTTAAGATATTACTTACTGGTTTTTATGGGAGGGTTGGGGCATGTGGGACAAGAAGTAGTTGCTTCACTCTAGCTCAGGAGTCAGGATCCTATGGCTCGCGAGCCAGATATGGCTCTTTTGATGGCTGTATCTGGCTTGCAGACAAATCTTTAATAAAAAATAATAATAACGTTAAAAATATAAAACATTCTCATGTATTACAATCCATTCATCTCCTACCGCTCATGTTCATGGTTGCGGGTGGCTGGAGCCAATCACAGCTGTCCTCCGGGACAACACCAAATTTTTATTGGATAATGCGTAATGTACACGGGTCGTTGTGTGGCTCTCATGGAATTACATTTTAAAATATGTGGCATCCATGGCTCTCTCAGCCAAAAAGTTTCCTGACCCCTGCTCTAGCTGTTCACTGGTTGCTTGCCGTGTGTGCCTTGACCAGGCAAGGACCGGGTCTCAAACCTGAGATCTCAGCGTTCCAGGTCGACGCTTTCTCCCCTGTGCCACCACAGCCTGGGCTATTGTCCTCTGTTAATTATTTTATTAGATGTCTTTTCTCCCAGTCAGCAGCTTAACTTACTGTTTTTTTTAATAGTGGCTTTGGATACATAGAAGTGTTTTTTAATGTGGTTTGTGTTATTCATCTTTTCCTATATTTTGCTATTTTTGTGGCTTGCCTGATCTCTTTCATATTGTGAGGCTACAAGGATAGTCTCCTTTATCTTCTAAAATATTTTAAGTTTTGCTCTTCACACCCGGGTCTGCGTGAGCAGCCAGCGTATGAGCAGAGTGAGGTCCGGATCGAGGAGCTGGCCCAAGCAGGTCGCCAGGAGCCCCGCCACCGTCCACTGAACCGTCCTTCCTCTGTGCGCTGATGGGCGGCAGCGCTATCCACATTTCTTTAGGTGAGGGTCTGCCCGCAGCCGTGCTGGCCACAAGCGTCGAGGGTCCGAAGGGTCTGGCCCTGCAGGTTAAGATGAGGTACCAGTGAAGGTACCAGATTAGGACAAGGACGTAACACCACAGCTGAGGCCTAGAATACACCCAAAAATATCCCCACCTGTCACGCCCACAGCCACACCCAGGGGCTGGGGGGGGGGCAAGAGTCACGTCCTGCCCTTCGTTCGTTCCTGTGTCCTGCTGTGCTGTGACAGCTGCCCCCCAGAAATGAGCGTCCTTCTCCGCTCATCAGTTCTGTCGTTTACAGAGCCCTGGAGCTGGACTGTCCCTGACTCAGGGCATCTGGGGCCAGTTGGAAGGACTCCAGGCCTCAACGCTGACCCCACCGTGCGGAGAAGACGCTCAGCCACGGCTGAGAGAAGCGACCCTCGCTGGGGCTGGGGTCCCCTGAAAGCCCCCATGCTCGCTCACCGGCTGCTGGGCTGGGACCGTCCCCCTGTGTGCCTGCAAGTGGCCCCTGCAGGTGGCTTGGGCTTCTGGGCAGCATGGGGGCTCAGGGCAGCTGGACTGCCTGTGCAGGGGCCCAGGCTGCAGGGACCAGCATCACAGAAAACAAGGAGGGATGTGGCCTTCTGTCACAGCCTCGTGGGTCCCAAGGCATCACAACGGCCATCTCTAGGGGTCAAAGCCTCCTGGATGCAGAGGGAGCTGGTCTCAGCCCTGCAAGTCAGAACCTTGCAGCGTGTTTTAAAACCACGTCGCCTCCACAGGGGTTCTTTGGGTGAACAGCGGACATTTGCAATGATTGAGGAAGGCTGTTTCTGTGGGAAGCAGCCAGGCGACCACAGAGCGCCTGGGGGTGGAGCCGGCTGCTCCTGGTCCCAGCAGAGAGCAGCTGCCTTCGCACCCCCCACCCCCACCCCCACCCCCACTCCCCCCCTTGATGAACGGATAGAAGAGAGAGAGAAACGGAGGATGGCGGCCTGTTGTCCATGTCCCTCGGGCTTCCAAGAAAATGGAGCCAGTGAATCAGACTTTCAGAGAGAAACTCTTCTTTTGATATAAATCAGACCTAACCGCGAGGAGCTCCCACACCTTGTGGTTCCGTGACCACAGAAGGGGAAGTGATGAGTCTCCTGTCTACTTCCGTGTGAGGTGACAGCACAGGGTGGCCCAGCTGAGAGGGCCGCAGGGCACGGGCGGGCGGGAGGCAGGGCAGTGCCACACGCAGGGGAGTGACCACCACTGATGGGAGGGGGTCTCCCTGCCCCCATCACTGCCTCAAGCAATCCAGGGAGGTGACTGTGATTGTGACAGGCCAGGCTGTGGAGCCAGGAGAGCCAGGTGGTCCGCGCCAGGGAGCCCACGGCTCTGTTGACAGTCACGGTGTCTGGTTCTCAGGTGTCACCCTCAGGACTGGTCGTGGGAAGATTCCAAGTGGGGGGGCCCTGGCCAGGTGGCTCGTTGGATAAAGCGTCACCCCAGCACATCAAGGTTGCCCGTTCCATCCCCGGTCAGGGCACAGACGAGAAGCAATCAATGAGTACATGACTAAATGGAACAGCTACATGAAGGAGCTGATGCTGCTCTCTCTCTGCCCCCCCTTCCTCTCTCTCTCTTTCTCTCTTTCTCTCTCTCTCTCATCTTCCCCCCACTCACTCTACCTTCCCCCCTCTCTCTCAAATCAATGGAAAAATTTACCAAAACAGAACCCAATGAGCACCCACATTGCTGGGGTCGCAGTAACCGAGTCTCCTGGCGATACGCTGGCCTAAGTCTGGTCGGTGAGGACAGGCGTGAGGCGGCCATGCAGCCCGGCCGCCGTGGGAAAGAGGCCAGACCCGTGGACGTGCCGGTGGCTGAGTTGTCCAGTAAGCGGGCTGCTGTGGATGTATTCTCAAGACGACTTTCTGTTCAGCGTCCCGGGGAGCATTTGCAAAGTCGTGGAGCTGGGAGACGCTCTCAGAAGGTTCGGATGGCTCTCAGTGTCCCTCGTCCTTTATGACGCAATGAAAAGAGGCCTGTGTCTACCGTGGGAGGCTGTGGGGTCCGGGGCCACCTCTCACGGGTGGTGTCACCCGCCAGCCGGCCGAGCACCGGCCTCTCGGGCCCGTCCCATCACCCATAACCCAGGGAAAGGGTCCCACGCTGCCCTCCGCATGGCCGGCTGTGTGAAACGCGGGCGTGACACTCGCTCAAGGAGGTTGCCAGGATGTCCACTGCTTCCACTTTTACTCTGGACAAGTAACAGGCAGCATTGCTCCCTGAGTTCAGGTGAATTTTCGCTGGCTTTCCTGCAGCCGTGACCAAGGCAGTGACGGTAAGTTAAGGGTCCCCAGGACCTTTTCTCCTGACTAGTTATTCTGAAAGTTTTCAAACCCACAGGAAAATGAAAAGAAGAGCACAGAGAACACCTGAACAGATCCTGTTCTAGGTGTGCTGATGGTTAGTTTTCTCTTCTCCCCCCTCCCCATTTTGTGGTAATTTGCACACATGGTGACGCTTCTCACAAACGCAAACACTTCCACGCAGGTCTCCTATCAACAAAAACATCCTCCGCCACCCGCAGTGGATACGGTGCCCTCCTCCGGGCAGCTTTGCCTTGACCACGTTGTTTTAAATTTCCCAGTGCTGGTTATATAATAAAACTCTGACTCACACCGAAGACCACACAGAGCCAGAGGTCAGGTGTGAAGAGCGGCACAGTGGACGCCCACGCCCCTCCGCCCTCCCAGGGGAAGGGCCGCGGTCGCCGCTGGTGTAAGGTCCTCCGGGCACAGAGGGGCCGGGACCCAGGTGGAGTTGCCCTGACTTCACAGCTGTGCTCTAGACTCCGCCTCTAAACGTGCGTTATGCGGCCGGCCTTGGGTTCACATTCTGCCTAAATTGTGGCGTAACTGAACATTCGTATTCCTCCGAGGCTTGTCTTCTCTTTCGCTCGGTAGAGTGTTTTCTGAAGTCCATCCTGTGGGCCCAGCCCAGCCACTCACCTCACTGCTGTCGGCTGCTCCGCTAAAAGGTCTACCACGGTGCAAGACGCCAGCCCTGCCCGCTAGCACTGGGACTTTTCAGATAGGGTTAATTTTTTTTTTCATTTTTTTGGTACTTTGTAAAATGTATTTATAAGTGATTCCCTGTTGCTTTTTATGATGACATATTTCAAGCACACAGAAAACTGTGTTTTCATGGATATCCATGTCCCCTTCCTCCCCTGGCTGAGTCCGACCTACAATTTTTAAATAAATACCTGCTTCACACCCTTTTTCCCAAGAAGTGCCGCCTTCCAGGCACCTGCGAGGTCCCCGCCCCGCGGTCCGGCAAGTCGCCTCCCACTGTGGTGTCTCATCATGAAACCCAATAAAGCACAAAAAAATAAAATCTCCCAGGAGAGGACGGGGAAGTCGCTGAGGGTTCCATCACACAGGCGCGTTCCGCACTGCGGCGAAGGCGGCTCTACCGCGGACACCCGCACCAGTGAAAAGGACGGAAAGCCTGCGGTTCGGCAGCGTGGCACAGAGCGGGGCCATCTTCACGCCTCCCTTACTGCGCACGCGTGGGACGTCGGCTCCGCCTAGGGGACGGGCTGGGCGGTGTGCAAAGGCGGTGGGCGGGGACCACAAGGCCTGTTCCCGTCTGCTCCGGGCGGGGCGGCCGGACCTGGCCGCTCTTCTAGACACAAGAGATGAGCTGTGTGGTCAGCGGGGTGGCCGGGGACAGGGGGTCCCGGGACTGAGCAGACTGCATGTGCAGGAAGAGGGCTTTGTGCTACGGTCAGAACAGAAATGAGCACGCACACCTCCCCCCACGGAGGAGACGGAGGCCGTGCTGAGCTCTGCCCAGGGAAGGGGCCCAGAGGAGCGGGCGCTGTCGTCACCCACCCAGGCTGGCTCTGGTCACCCTGCACCATCGTCCCCCCCGGGGGGGGGTCATGATAAGGAGCTATGAACATTGTTAAGTGATTGAACAAAATCTAGCTCCGTGCATGAAAATCACCTTTTGATTGATGCTTTTTTTTTTTTTTTTTTTTACAGAGACAGAGAGCGAGTCAGAGACAGGGATAGATAGGGACAGACAGACAAGGATGGAGAGAGATGAGAACCATCAATCATCAGGTTTTTGTTGCGACACTTTAGCTGTTCACTGATTGATTTCTCATATGTGCCTTGACTGGGGGGGGCTACAGCAGACCGAGTAACCCCTTGCTCAAGCCAGCGACCTTGGGTCCAAGCTGGTGAGCTTTACTCAAACCAGATGAGCCCGCGCTCAAGCTGGCGACCTCGAGGTCTGGAACCTGGGTCCTCCGCATCCCAGTCCGACGCTTTATCCACTGCACCACCACCTGGTCAGGCACCTTTTGATGCTTTTTTAAAAATATCTGCAACCCCAGCCCCGGGGCTCATGGCGGACCAGGTCAGGAGGGGCTCCCGGGATCCCACGTTCTCAAAGGAGCCAGCCTGCAGGGAAGGGGTGGGCCGGGCACAGAGCTGTCCCCTGCCCCTGCGACACTCGCTGCCATTGGCTGCAGGAGGTGACACGGAGAAGCCTGGAGTAGTTCAGTCGGCCAACAAGCTCTTTCCTACAAACCCCTGGCCCCTGACCCGAGTCTGCCCCAGAGGGGGGGCGGGTGGCCAGCGTGGGGTGGAGGGGGCGTGGTCCGAGGGGTCACTCCTAGGCTGCTCCTGCTCTCTCTGCACCGTCTTCCTTAACCGCCCCCCTGTGAGCTGCGTACATCTCCAGTGAGGAGTGGGCCCTTTGCCCCCTCCCTGTCCCGCCCAGCCCGAACCCAGCCTCTCCTACCTGCATCCCTCCCAGCGTGCAGTCTGAATCTCCCCTCATTCTGCACGGGCTCACAGTGTCACCAGCCCCGGGGAACTGGCCCCTGCGTCCAGGGCAGAGCTGAGCACTGGCCTTTAACTGCAGAGGACTCAAGGACCAGAGCTGGCTGTTGTCCAGGCCTGAGCCCCGGGCTGGCCAGGCAGCTGAGCGGCCAGGCTCCACCAGCCGGGGACACCTCCCTGCCTGCCTGCAGCCCTCTGACCTCACGTGGCTGCAGCCCTCTGACCTCACGTGGCTGCAGCCCTCTGACCCCACGTGGCTGCAGCCCTCTGACCTCACCTGGCTGCAGCCCTCTGACCCCACGTGGCTGCAGCCCTCTGACCTCACGTGGCTGCAGCCCTCTGACCCCAGGAAAAGCCAGACCTCAACCCTGCTCCTGAGTCAGGGCAGCAGGGGAGGCCGCTCAGTGCAAGGAGGCCGCCCAGGACCAGAGCCAGTGCTCTCCCGAACCCCCCTCCAGGACCCCAGGACCCCCTGGAGCTGTCCTTGCCAGGACAGCATTCCCGGGAACAGGGACTGGCGTTGCCTGGGCTGCCAGGCTTCCCAGGAAGGGTGTGGGACCCCGCCCCCGCCCTCTCCTGGGGGACCAGCAGGGAAGGCTGCTTGGGCCGCAGGCCTGTGCATTGAGGGACATCAGGCAGTCCAGCATCGCGTGGTCCAGGGGCCAAGGGAGACGCTCTCCCTCCCCCGCTGACTTTTGGCTGCAAGTTTAAATGGCCATCTGTTCTCGCTGGGTGAGGCCAAGCTCGCTGCTCTGCTATGTACCTTAGAAGCTGGAAAAACACAACAAGAATATTCAGCCTGACACAGGACAGCGTCTTCCATGCCATGGCGTGGACTCAGGCCTGTCGCTTCACCCCGGTCAAACATGGACATCTGAGGCCGAGAGTCTGAGCAGAGAGAGAGCAGGCCAGGCACCGGGACCTTCACCACCTCCTGCTCGTGGCTGGAACTTCCTGCCCCTGAAGGAAGCAAAACGGAAGGCTACGAGCTCCACCTGGAGGTGTCAACACACCAACACCCGCCATGAGGGGTCTCTGCTCTGCCCTCGCCTCCCGCCCCCCTCGCGCCACAGCCCCCAGCCCCTCCTGGAGCCCGAGGGAGGAAGGGAGGGAGCCAGCATCAGGCCCACCCCGAACCAGTGTCTGAGAAGAAGCCAGGCCCCACCCCATCTCCCCAAGGCTGGGACCTGGGGAGAGGGGGCTGCCGCCTCCGGGCGGTGCCGGGTTCAGAGGGTGGTCTTCCTGCTCCTGTGGGGGCCTTTCTTTTCTTTCTTTTTTAATTGTTTTTATTTTAAAAAACATTTCTATTGATTTTAGAGAGAGAGAAGAAGGGAGAGAGAGAAATAGCGATTTGTTCTACTTATTCATGCATTCATTGATTGATTTTTTTTTTTTTTTTTTTTTTTTTTTTTACAGAGACAGAGAGAGAGGCAAAGAGAGGGATAGACAGGGACAGACAGACAGGAACTGAGAGATGAGAAGCATCAATCATCAGTTTTTCTTTGGGACTCCTTAGTTGTTCATTGATTGTTTTCTCATATGTGCCTTGACCGCGGGCCTTCAGCAGACTGAGTAACCCCTTGCTTGAGCCAGCGACCTTGGGTCCAAGCTGGTGAGCTTTGCTCAAACCAGATGAGCCCGTGATCAAGCTGGCAACCTCGGGGTCTTGAACCTGGGTCTTCCGCTTCTCAGTCCGACACTCTATCCACTGCGCCACTGCCTGGTCAGGCCTCCTGTGGGGACCTTGAGCACATCTGGCCCCGGGTCCGAGGGCTGTATTCCCAGCCACCTGGCAGAAGGAAGCGTGGTACAGACAGCACGTGATGGGGGAGGGGCCCGGCTTCGAGAACCACGGTCATCAGGCCACCGTGGGGGTGAGCGCAGCGATGGCCCCAACATCCGCTCTGCCTGCGGGCCAGCGCCCATCGTGGCTCTACTCTGCTCTGCCCTGCCCTGCCCTGCCGGGATCAGGGAGACTCTGCCCAGAGCTGGACGCCCCCCGAGCTGTCCAGGTGCCGGCAGCCTCCTTGCCCTGGGCTAATTCCGTGGCCATCGGGAGTTTCAGGCAGGAGAGATGGTGATGCCACAGACCCACTCATCCTATCTCAGGACGAGACTGTGCTTGATCCAAAACGGGCGCCCCTTTGATATTTCCCCCCTTTGATAATCTCTTTGTAGAGAACGAAACGCAGGCAGAATTGGGGGCTCAGACATGCGCCTCCGGAAGCCAGTGGGGCTGTTGGTATAGCTGGCCAAGGCTGTGAGATCCCCCTCCCAGTGCCCCGCTCCTGCTCCAGGCTTCCCCGGGAAGCCCCCGACCCCCTCCCCCTCCCCCAGGCCTGGTGATAGGCGCTTTGCTCAGAGCTGCAGAAGGTCCGGCCTCCGCTGGTGCCCCCGCAGTAGAGGGCAGAGCACCCTGGGTGGGCAGAAAGGTCACGGGGGGGGGGGGTTTACAGGGTTACAGGGTTACAGTCCCGCCCACCCCTACAGCAGTGCCCCCTCCCCACGTGCAGCCTGGTCTCCGGGTCAGGCCCGCCCTGCTGGACCTGGACAGCACCCACGGCAGGTGACGGCCCTCCTGTAGCAGCCACGGAGGTGACTCTGCTGACCCCCGGTGACAAAGGCATCCGCTCATAGACGCAGATGGTCAGGAGCCCGGGTTGTGCCCACTGCGGTCACTGCAGCAAGCTGCTTGGCCGTCTCTGTGCGTCCTCCTCCCCAGCTGTCCAGCATGACAGCCGAAGGGGCACTGCGGGAAATGCTCTGAATCATGTCCCGCTCCTCGGAAACCAGCCCCACCAACACCCACACCCACAGGACGAGACGCCCACAGACCCAGTCTCAGAGAGGGACCGTTCCCTCCGACTTCTGCAGGGAAGGTAATTCTGACTCATTGCCTCGGAGAAGGAGGGACATCCAGTCCCCGCCATGGTTGGACTTGTCCCCTCCGAGTCTGGCCCAGGCGGTGGGCCCTAAATCCATAGGCGCCGCCATCCAGTCATCACCCCCCGGGGGCTGCACCCCCAGCATCGCGGCAGGTCTGGGTGAGGGACCCTGGGCGGCGGGAGCCCGGGCCGCTCCACCTCTGCAGGGCACCTCAGAGCCCCGCCCGGGGACTCCCCTGCCCTCCAGGACACGACTGTCAGTCTCAATTACTCGGTTTGGGGAAACAAGACTCGGAAGGGGAAGCGGCCTTGCAGCCCCCGGATATAAACTTCCTCCCAAACAAGGAAGAACCCAGCAGAGAAACACACGATGAATCACTCGGCCGTCGGCCTCACCACGTGTATTCCTTCCGGAAATCCTTTCAGCAATGGGGGCAGGGACCCCACCTCACAGCCGAGAGACACTGAGGCTCGGAGGGTCCAGTGACCGCTCAAGACCACCAGACAGCGGCACGGCCAAGGACTGGACCTTCAGACCACGTTCCCTCCACATCCTTTTCAGGGGGTCCAGCCTCAGTGTCCTTGGGTTTGGGGGGGGTCTCTCATTTCCCCCTTATCAGCCCCGTGGAGCAGGGCACCTTCCGTGAGCCCCAGAAATGCAGACCCCTGTAGGGCCGCCATGGAGACTGGACCCAGCCCCACCCCTGGTCATGGCTGAGGCAGCAAGTGTGTGGCTGGCTGGGGGTGGTGTGCTCTCTGCCAGGATCCACCTGCTTGCCGTCCCCTCCTGTGGCCCCAGACACCTCAGGACATTGCAGCTAAGGAGGATCGCCCCCAGCTGGACCCCAGGCCTGGGCCCCAGCGGCCAGCAGAGCCTGCAGACTCCGCCGCCAGGCAAGCACAGTGTTGACCTCTCACCTCCCTGTGGGCTGGCACCCCTGACCTCACGTGGCTGCACCTCTTGTCTGTCCCCAGACAGGCATGAGGGACCCACCATGAACCCCTGGCCAGCTCCAGTCCCCCAAAAGTCACCCTGCATGGCTGAGGCCACACTGCTTCAAGGCAGCCCCTTCCTGGGACCTCACTGGGCTCCCGGGTCAGGGTGGGAAGGGAGGCAGCCCAGAGCCCAAGGGGGCCGCCCCAGGACCAGAGCCAGTGGCCCCCCGAAACCCCTCCCAGGATGCCCTGGGGCCGTGTCGGGCCAGGGGATGTTCCCAGGAAACAGCTCCATCACTGCCTGGACAGCCGAGGTTCCCAGGAAGGGTGTGGGACCCCGCCAGGGGCCTACAGGGACAGCTGCTTGGGCCCCAGGCCTGTGTATCTTTAAGCACAAGGCAGCCCCGTCGTGTGGCCCAGGAGTCAAAGGAGAGGCCTACCTTTCCCCACGGATTTTGACTGGAATTTGTGAATTATGGTTTGTTTTCGTTGAATGAGGCTAAGCTCACTCCTCGGCTATTTAATTATCTCAGAAGTTGGAAAAAACACACTAAAAACATTCCACCTAAAACATAATATCTGCTTGAGTGTTATCTTCTTTTCATGACATGGTCCAGTATCTTCCCGGACACGGTCCTTGGGGTGGGCGGGGCTGGCTGGGGGGGTGGGGCTTGTCCCCACGGTGACGGGCGGTGGGGTCCACTCAAGCCGCCTGCTTCCCCACCATCCGCCACGTGTGCTGCTCGCCGTGGGCTGAGCCGGCTCGCTTTCAGAAAGGTGCATTTACAGAAAATCCTAATTCTTCAGAACTCTTGACAGCCATTGGCATACAACAAAAGGAATAAAAGCCAACATAGGCCAAGTTTTGCTCGGCGTCGGGCCGGGATCAAACACCTTAACATGCATGGCATCCCTCCCGTAAACCTCACAAGTGGGGAACAGGCTTGGGGAGAACCGGCCCCTAGCCCAGGACCCTCTGCCCTGCCGGTAACAGGCGGTGGCAGGCAGCCCCTGGGGAGGACAGCGCACGACCCCAACCTGGAATGAGGAGTGAGGGGGGCGGAGAGGCCAGCCTCAGGCCCGGGGTGCCCCCCCCCCCCCCGCTGTCCACATCCTAGAGATGCAAGACCACTTCCAAACACAGAGCGACCCCTGCAGAGCCCCGCCCCTCTGACTACCTTATTGACCTTCTCTTCAGACGCAAGACCAAGACTGCTGTCTCTGCCCCAGACAACCAGGGACAGCCCTGCCCCCCCACAGAGCCCCTGAAACTGCTCAAACCAGCCAACTGTACACCTGCTCACTGGCCTCACCCCTCCTTCCTTCCCTCGGAAACCGCAGGACGGGCCCCTGCCTCTGTCTCCGTCCCTGCCCGGGCTTCCCCTGCGGTGGTCCCCATGGCGTGCCGCTCCTCTGTCTGCCCAGTGGCAGTCGTCCTCGGATGTGTTGTTTGCCCATTTCTGATAATAGGAAAACATTAAAACACTCTCCAGGCCCTGGCCGGTCGGCTCAGTGGTAAAGCATTGGCCCAGCATGTGGAAGTCCTGAGTTCGATTCCCAGCCAGGGCACACAGGAGAAGCGCCCATCTGCTTCTCCACCCCTCCCCCTCTCCTTCCTCTCTGCCTCTCTCTTCCCCTCCTGCAGCCAAGACTCCATTAGAGCAAAGTTGTCCTGGGCACTGAGGACAGCTCCATGGCCTCAGCCTCAGGCCCTAGAATGGCTCCGGTTGTAAGGGAGCAACAGCCCAGATGAGCAGAGCATTGCCCCCTGGTGGGCATGCCGGGTGGATCCCGGTTGGGCACATGCGGGAAAGTATCTTACTGCCTCCCTACTTCTCACTTCAGAAAAATTTTTAAAAATAAAAAACACACACTCTCCAATGAGCCCTCCACAGGCAGACCAGCAGCAGGGGCGTGGCACTGGGACACCCTGCTGCTGGGAAGTGGGGCCACCCTCCGCTAGTCCCCACTCCTCATCTGCCCCTAGGGGGCCTGGGTAACTTCCTGTCCCAAGTTTGGTTCTCACAGTCCGGTTGATTTTGTCCTGAGGTTCGGATGGGACGATGGCGGGGGGGAGGCGGGGACCATGTGAACAGAAGGGGTTCGTGACAGGCCCTCCTGCCTCCACTGTCCCACTCACATGTGCTCAGTTCCCCTCTCCGTGTGTGTGCTCCTCATTGAGTCCCCACACACACCCGACGTTTGACAAACCACCGCCCAGGCCTGCAGGGCCCGAGAGGCACACGGACCTGCCTGAGGCCACAGAGCAGGTTTTGGGTTGAGCTGGGTGAAACTGCCCGTCCGTAGGTCAAACGTGGCAGGATGCCAACCACTTCCTGTAGTGGGCTTCCCTGTGACAGGCTGGGACACTGTCACCCAGCTCCCCAGGACAGCTCGGACACCCAGCAGTGAAGGGAGTCCAGGAAGGATGCTCTGAACAGATGGCCCGGCCTGACTGGTCATCTCCCGCTGAGCTCTGCACAACCCGGCACAGGCCGGTCACTCTCCTGCACCTCAGTGTCCCCCTCGGCGAGCTCAGAGAGAGTGACATGCCCACGATGGCGTTGTGTCTGTGTCCTGGGGCGGCCGGCCGTAACAAAGGCCCACAGCCGCGGTGGCTCAGGACATGGACGTTTGTCCTCCCCCAGTGCTGGAGGCCACAGTCTGGAATCCGGGCATCACGGGGCTGTGCTCCCTGAGAGAGCTCCAGGAGAGGGTCCTCCCTGCCTCCTCCAGCCCCCGGGGCTCCCGGTGCCCTGGGCTTGTGGCCCTGTCACTCCAGCCTGTGCTTCTGCCCCGGTCACGTGGCCTCTCCCGGGTGACTCTCTCCTCTGCTTTCTCTGATGAGGACGCTGGTCACTGGATTTAGAGTCCACCTGGAAATCCCAGGGGCCTCATCTCAGAACCCTCCCTTCTCCCTGCAAAGACCCTCTCTCCTGATAGTGCCACACCCCGGTTCCAGGGCCTGGCCACGTATGTGTCTTTGGGGCCCCGTTCAGCGCACGAGTCACATCACACAGGGGTGTTTGGCGGTGGCTGTCACACCCTAGGGCAGGTGCTTCTCTCGGGGTGGCACGCCGACTCCCTGAGCACAAGGCCCCGCCCACAGCGGGGAGGGGACAGAAAATGAGGGGCATGGGAGGCGGGGCGGGTGTCCCCAGAGAGCCAGAGAGAGCAGCCGGGAAGGGCTGGCGGGGTGACCCCCGGAGGAAAGGGGGTGTCCCCAGCACGCTGAGTGAAGGTCCCGGGACAGGGGGGGCAGGGGGAGCGGCAGGCGGGGGCTGGGCCCTGCAGGAGGAAGCGCTCACGGGGCCGCGCAGGAGGCACAAACTGGGAGCCCCCTTAACCTAAGCGCGGAAATACCTGCGGCCTCAGCCTGGACCCTCGGGCTGCGCCCAAGGACACTCGCTTTATGCTGGTCACTTGTGTGAAATGACTTTTAAGCCCAGCTTGTCACCCAGTTCAAGGAGGACAAGCAAACCTCCTTCAGATATTTCTCCCGTGTCGCACTGAGCTCCGGGGGCCCCCGGAACCGCAGGACACACCCCCGCCACGGGGTTCGTCGGCAGGGACATCTCAGGGTATGTCGCTCTTCGGAACAACATTCAGAAAAGGGCTTTAACCCCAAAAGAGTCATGGACAGTGGCGTTGTGTCCGTGTCCTGGGGCGGCCGGCCGTAACAAAGGCCCACAGGCTTTTGTCCCCTCCCCGCTGTGGGCGGGGCCTCGTGCTCGGAGGAGTCTGGTGTACAACCCGGAGAGAAGCACCTGCCCTAGGGTGTGACAGCCACCGCCACACACCCCTGTGTGATGTGACTCGTGGACTGAACGGGGCCCCAAAGACACATACGTGGCCAGGCTCTGGAACCCGGGTATGGCACTATCAGGAGAGAGGGTCTTTGCAGGGAGAAGGGAGGGTTCTGAGATGAGGCCCCTGGGATTTCCAGGTGGACTCTAAATCCAGTGACCAGAGTCCTCATCAGAGAAAGCAGAGGAGAGAGTCACCAGGGAGAGGCCACGTGACGGGGGCGGAAGCACAGGCTGGAGTGACAGGGCCACAAGCCCAGGGCGCCGGGAGCCCCAGGGGCTGGAGGAGGCAGGGAGGACCCTCTCCTGGAGTTCTCTCAGGGAGCACAGCCTGGTGATGCCCGGATTCCAGACTGTGGCCTCCAGCACTGGGGGAGGACAAACGTCCATGTCCTGAGCCACCGCGGCTGTGGGCCTTTGTTACGGCCGGCCGCCCCAGGACACGGACACAACGCCATCGTGGGCAGGCTGTGAGGCAGGTTGATGGGTGGACGGTGAGGGCGGAGGAGTTCTTGGGAAGGGCGTGGGGACCTCTGCAGACCACCCACAGCAGCTCGGACCAGTGACCCATCATGAGAGCCAATCCCAGACCAGGCGTCGAGCTGTCTGTGAATGGTCAGTCTAAGGAGAAGGGGAAACTGAGGCCCAGAGGGGTCAGGGCTTGCTCTGGAGACCACACAGCCAGAAAGGGCCGGGCTGTGCATACCCACATCCCCCAGCTCACAGGTACCTCCAGGACAAACCCAAGGGCCGGGAGCAGGGGCCACCACAGCCGGGCCACCTGGAAGGTGTGGCCCTGCCCCATGGACTGGGGGAGGGGGCAGTCCAGTGGGGAGGGCAGAGGAGAAAGGGAGGGACTGGCCCACACCGGGGACAGCTCCCTCTGAGCTCATTCCAAGAACAGGGAGCTCCCTCCGCCCACTTCCAGGGAACTGGTCCGGTGCCCACGGTCCAGTCAGCCGGGCCCCAGGGGACACAAGAGGATTTAGGGCCTGGTGGTGAGCGCTGCCTCCCCAGCTGGTCTGAGAGAAGAACCGGACAGCAGGTGAGAAGGCTCTGAGCCCCTCTGCCAGGCCCACCTGCTCCCAGGTCGGCTCTGGGAACCCCCGAGGTCAGCCTGGCTTCCGTGAGGAGGGACACTGCGGAGTGGGGAGGGAGTCAGGGGCGGGAAGCTGACTGAGGACCAGGTTTTAGAGCCAGGGCTCTGGGGCCTCCTTGGGTATAGGGGCTGATGCACCCATCTGAGAGCTCTGATGAGCACCCAGCCCACCCACCCCTCCCTCACCTTCTTCCAGGAGCAGTCTGCTCACCCTCCTCACCCTCCCCAGAACAACCCAGCAGTCTGCTCAGTTCCCTCCGTATATGAGGGAAACTGAGGCCCAGAGAGAGGAGGGTCAGCACAGTCACCCCATTGCACCAGAGGTCAACCTGGCTCACTGGACCTCCAAGAGAGGACTGCTATGGGCCCTGGCCGGTTGGCTCAGTGGTAGAGTTTCGGCCTGGCATGTGGAAGTCCTGGGTTCGATTCCCGTCCAGGGCACACAGGAGAAGCACCCATCTGCTTCTCCACCATTTCCCCTCTCCTTTCTCTCTATCTCTCTCTTCCCCTCCCACAGCCAAGGCTCCATTGGAGCAAAGTAGGCCGGGGTGCTGAGGATGGCTCCACGGCCTCTGCCTCAGGTGCTAGAATGGCTCCACTTGCAACAGAGCAACGCCCCAGATGGGCAGAGCATCGCCCCCTGCTGGGCATGCCGGGTGGATCCCGGTCAGGTGCATGCGGGACTCTGTCTGACTGCCTCCCCGCTTCTAACTTAGGAAAAATACAAAAGAAAAAAAAAGAGGATGGCTATGTGCCAGTCACAAGGCAAGGCCCAAAGTGGGAGGCAAAGGTGACACCCCCACTGGGGACAAGGCCAGCCACAGAGACAGGAGCCAGTTGTTGAAGACACTTGGGGTACGGGTGAGGCAGGGGTCTCAGAGCCCGATTGTGGAGGTTTCAGGGCCTCACGGGGGGTGGAGGGGCCCAGGTAAGTGGAGAGGGGACAAGGGTGCTCGGTGGGGGGACAGCCCAGCAGAGGCGGCCAGCAGAGACCCAGGTGTGTATTAGGTGGGCTATGTCTCTGTGTCTGCTCCTCCTGCTGTCTCCCCTCCATCTCTCCCTCTGTCTGTCTCTGTCTCTCTGCCTCACTGTCTCTCCCCTCATGCCTCCCCCACCCCCACCCCCTCACCTCCGTGACCTCCGCAGCAGAGAACAAGGATCAGGATGGATTCTGGGAGGGGAGGGGGCACAGGAGAGGCAGGAGGCTGCCCTGAGCTGCCCCCGCCTGACTTCCCCACGACCAGTGCTTTCTCCCCTCGGGGGACGGGACATCCCAGAGTGAGCCCGCCAGCCTGGACCAGACCGGGACTCCTGTCCCCTTGCTCCTGTAAACGGGCCAATAGCAAACACTTGTGTTCACTTTTCCTCCAGAGGACCCGGGGCCCTGTGACCTGTCACCAAAGTCCCTACACCCACAGGGTCCCTGATGTGGAGGAGGGAGGAGACCCCTACACGTGTGGTCCCCACCGGTGTCCCCTTGCCTGCCGAGACCTGTCCACCCATCGGCGACCTTTGCCTGCCGTTTTTCATTAACTGTGCGGCGCCCTGTGAATCTCTGGCTGGCTGTTGGGGGGGTGGGGGTGGAAGAGAGGGCCTGCCTCCCCGGGTTCGGTCATCATCTATGCTGCATTAGGCACGGCTTACAGAATCCTCCCCTTACACGGAGGTCAGGGAGGCCGGAAGGCTAAGGGAGGGGGAAGGGTGGACCCCGAGCTGCAGCCATATCCCTCCGGCGGCACCCAGAGCGTGCCCTGCAGATCGGGGCGCTGGCCCTGCCTTCCCGGGCAGTGGAGGAATGATACTAGCAGCGGTGTGTGCCGCCTCCTTCCAGGGTCCCGCGGGACGGCCACCCCGCCAGCCGGCATGTTCGGGCTCTGGAGGACCTTCACCAGCGTGGTGTTCTACCTGACCCTGGCCGTCGGCCTCGGGGGGCTGCTGGGGAACGGGCTGGTGCTCTGGCACCTGGGCCTCCGCATCAAGAAGGGCCCCTTCTCCGTCTACGTCCTGCACCTGGCCGCGGCCGACTCCCTGTTCCTCGGCTGCCAGGTGGTCTTCTCCATCGTCCAGACCGCCCTGGGCTCCCAGGACAGCCTCTACCTCGTGGTCACCTTCCTGGGCTTCGCCACGGGGCTGTGGCTGCTGGCGGCCTTCAGCCTGGAGCGCTGCGTGTCCGAGATCTTCCCGGACTGCTACGCCAGCTGCCGGCCCCGACACGCGTCCGGCGTGGTGTGCGGCCTGCTCTGGGCCCTGACCCTGCCGGCGGTGCTGCTGCCGGCCCACGCCTGCGGCCAGCTGCGGGCCCGCGCGCGCCCCCTGGCCTGCCTGCGCTACCACGCGGCCAGCGTCGCCTGGCTGCTGGCCCTGGCCTGCGTGGCCGGCGTGGCCGCGCTCGTCCTCTTCCTCTGGGTGGCCTGCTGCTCGCGGCGCCCGCGGCCCAGGTTCTACGGCGCCGTGCTGGGCTCGGGGCTGCTGCTGCTCTTCTGCGGCCTGCCCTACGTCCTCTACTGGAGCCTGCGGCCGCTGCTGCACTTCCTGCTGCCCGTGTTCCCGCCGCTGGCCACCCTCCTGGCCTGCGTCCACGCCGGCTCCAAGCCGCTCATCTACTTCACGGCCGGCCGGCAGCCCGGCAAACGCGAGCCTCTGCGGGCCGTTCTCCAGAGGGCCCTGGGGGACGGGGCCCAGCTGGGGGCCGCGGGGCTGTCCCTGCCCATGAGCCCCCTCTAGGGGGACGGGGCCCAGCTGGGGGCCGCGGGGCTGTCCCTGCCCATGAGCCCCCTCTAGGGGGACGGGGCCCAGCTGGGGGCCGCAGGGCTGTCCCTGCCCATGAGCCCCCTCTAGGGGGACGGGGCCCAGCTGGGGGCCGCGGGGCTGTCCCTGCCCATGAGCCCCCTCTAGGGGGACGGGGCCCAGCTGGGGGCCGCGGGGCTGTCCCTGCCCATGAGCCCCCTCTAGGGGGACGGGGCCCAGCTGGGGGCCGCGGGGCTGTCCCTGCCCATGAGCCCCCTCTAGGGGGACGGGGCCCCGCCCAGCCCACCCTCACCTCGTCGCCAAGCCCTTCCAGGACCACGTGGGACCCCCAGCCTCTTCCCTGCTTACTTGCTCTGGGACCCCAGGGCTGAGAACAAGAGTGACAGCTGTGGTCCTGACACCCCCCCCCCCCACGAAGGATGGGGAAGGATGAGAAGAGAGGTGACCCCACGGCACACATGGGGAGGGGAGGTTTCCTTGAGAACTGTCCTTGCATGGCACGCACTAAGATCATGCTGTAGATTCTTCCCCTTCTCTGCCTGGGGGCAGGTCCCAGAAACCCCCAGGTGGCCGCACCCAGGGCCTGCCCAGCAGTCTTCTCCGTGGCCACCAGGTGGCGCTGCTTCCCTACAAAATACATCGCCAAGTCGTTTCACTGCAGAAGGGAGGGCGCGCCCCTTCCAGCCCCGCGACGGAAGGACGCCACGTGTCCTGGACACTCCGCTGCCTGGGAGGGTGCTCTCGCCCTAACGCCCACCTCCACCTTGCCCTTCTCTCCAGAATCCTTTGCTCACCCCTCCCCCCACCACTGCCCGCCCTGCAGACCCTGCCCAGCCAGCGTTTGCCCTGGGGTTTTCCTTATGGAGACAGACAGACAGACAGAGAGATGTCTTTGCTTTCAAAGTGCAAATCATTTTATGTGGTTTCTGAAATTTCCTTTTTAAAAAGAGTTCACGGTGCTCATCAAGACATCCAAGCCCTACGGATAACACTGAAACGCGAAATCAGCAAAACTCTTTGGACCCAGGAGGGGGAGACATTTGAGAGGTAGCAGCTACCTGACTTGTTTATATTTTTAACAGAGACCCACAGAAATTCCTACTTTTTACCCAAATGAAGACATTCTATACGTGCTACGTGACCAGAAGGCATTTTACACTCACAGGATAATTGTTTTATAAAGTTGTCTCTTTTCTTTTTTTTCATTTAAAATGTAATGTGTTGCTTGACCAGGCGGTGGCACAGTGGATAGAGCATCGGACTGGGATGTGGAGGACCCAGGTTCAAGATCCCAAGGTCGCCAGCTTGAGCGCGGGCTCATCTGGTTTGAGCAAAGCTCACCAGCTTGGACCCAAGGTCGCTGGCTTGAGCAAGGGGTTACTCAGTCTGCTGAAGGCCCACGGTCAAGGCACATATGAGAAAGCAATTAATAAACAACTAAGATGTGGCAAAGAAAAACTGATGATTGATGCTTCTCATCTCTCTTTGTTCCTGTCTGTCTGTCCCTGACTATCCCTCTCTCTCTTTCTCTGTCTCTGTAAAAAAAAAAAAAAAGCAATGTGTTGTTTTATTATGGAAATTTGGGGGGAGGAGTGGACACTAAGAAGTGGGAAGAAACCCTGGCCGGGCAGCTCAGCTGGTTAGAACATCGTGCAGATACACCAAGGTCATGGGTTCGGTCCTGAGTCAGGGCACAGGGCACAAAAATCAACCAGTGAATGCATCAATAAGTGGAACAACCAACTGATGTTTCTCTCTCTTTCTCTCCCTTCCTCCTTCTTTCTAAAATCAGTAAATTTAAAAAAATATATTTTTAAAGTTTTTTTTAAAGAAAGAGTAAGAAGAAGATAAACTTCAGCCCAGAGACTCGCCCCCCTTGCAGACTCTCTCCCTCTGTGGGGAGAGCCCGGTGCTGGCCACATCGAGTCCCCTGCCCCATCTACCACTTGGTGCCCTTAGGACTGGGTGATTCCAGCAGAGGGAGGCCAGGGCTGACCTGCAGCCCAGGGCATGGGGGACGGACCTGCCCCCACCGTACATAGGGGAGGGGAGGGAGCCAGAGGGGCCTTCCGTTCCTGTAATGCTTTCTGCCGGACCTCGAGGCCAGAACGGGGCAGCTTCAGAGGAGAGGAGCCCAGGGGTCAGCCCCATCCTCCCTGTCCCAGGAAATAGCTACAGTGTCCCCTGTGGAGCCGGCAGAGACAGGCAGGCAGGCGGGCAGCTGACAGCGTCTGGGCCGCGTGATAAACGGACCCATCTGGACAGATGGGGAGTTTGGGGACCTCTGGCCTCACAGCCCGCGGCTGGGGTGTAGGGATGCCGGCCTGAGCCCAAAGGAGCTGGCAGGTGTCCCTGGTCCCGGAGAAGTGCATGGTCAACTGGAGAGACGGGCTGGCCCGGGGCGGGGCCCCCATCCTGCTGGCCCCTTCTAGCCGGGCAGCCTCCAGCAGGTTTGCCGAAGGAGGTGGCGCAGCGTGGCCTTTCCCGGGTCTGGGAGGGACCGCGGGCAGGCACTGTGGGTCAGTCCTGACCGGCAAGGCTGACAGTGACACCTCTCCAGGCTCGGGGCAGAGCTCCCTACGTCTGGCCGTCCCTGACTCGGCACGCCCAGGGAGCTGCCTGCTGGGGTCCTTCTCATGACACCCCCTGCCCAGCCATCGGGTCTGTCCTTGTATCTGTCTGTCTGTCCCGTGCCGCCAGGGGCTTCCCGGTGGAGGGTGGGGGTGGGGGACATAGTCTCAACAACTCTGGTATACCACGATGTGGCTGAAATCGAACGCCACTGAATGGAGTCTGACCAGGATGGTCCCGGACTCCGGAAGCTCCGTGGCCCGCCCACGCCCTGACCACTGACCTGAAGTCTCAGCGGGAGGTCAGTAGGGGAGGACCCAGGGGGCTCACTGAGAGTGCGGCCGCCCGGGGACCCGCAGCTCCCTTGACCACACTCTCCCCTTTCGGCCAATAAACAGTGTGAGCGCCAAACCGTGCCGGGCAGACACTGGGCAGGAGATCAAGGAAAGGATGCATCACGGGGTAGCCCTGTCCCCAAGGAGTCTGGACCTCGTGACCTCATTGCCCCCCAAAGGTCCCAGCTCCTAATGCCATCACACGGTCAGGGCTTCCACACACGACTCCGGTCCATGCAGCTGGTTATGGCCAGGATAAAAGGGAAGCGATTGGGCCCCAGGACTTAGGGAAACCCGCCGGACTTGGCCATGGGCTAAGCGTGGCTGTAGAGTCGTCTCCTCGTCCCAAGGGCGCCTCAGACAGGCGCTCTCCATGTAGGAGAGGGGCCCCCCCGGACTGTCATCACCCCTCAGGCACCTGCCTCTCTGCCCCTGTGGGAGCTGACCCCACTGCACTCAGCTCTGGGCGCGGGCTGGACAAGGGCCGAGGGGTCCAAAGTGCACAGACGGACCTGGAACCCGGAGGAAAACTGCTCTGAGGTCCCAGGACGCCCCATGCCCATGTGCGATCGCCCTGTGGCAGCCCCGGGCGCCAGGGCGGGGGCTTTGAGAACAAACCCAGATCCTCCAAATGCCGTTTAGGGTTGTTAACAAACACGCTTCGGACCCTGGAGACCGCCCGGTATCTCTAGGGAGCAGCACGGGCCAGGCCCTTGGGGGGGTCACCTCCTGGGCCAGAGGTCAACACCTGGTTACTTGCAGCCTGCAGGTGGGGACCTTTCTGACGGCCACAGTAATTAACCCTTTTTCATTAGTTACCAGCACTTAATGACTGGGAGGTTTCACTTCAAAACCCAGACTTCCAGCCTCTCCTGACTGTCAGAGGCCCGCAAACCTTGCCAGATGGTCACCTGGCCATGGGGGCATGGGGACAGGGGCGGGGGCTAGGAAGTGAATAGGTCCTTTTACTTCCCCTTTTTCAGGGTGAAAAGCAGGGAAAAACAGACCCTGGGAGTCCCGTGTTTCAAGAAAAATGGGAGAGCTCATTTCTCAATGGACATGACGAGTGTTCCTTCACATTTCATGTGGCACTGAATTAATTCCCCCGTGAGAATTGATACTCACCCCGCCCTGACTGGGCGCCTTCATTCTGCAGGTGGAGAAACTGAGGCCCGAGCAGGGTGGGGGCTGCCCTCTCTGAGGGACGTGTGAGCACATCTGAGGTGTGGGCGGGGCCACAGGCCCCTGGGGCTTCCAGCGAGCAGGCCCCTGTCTCAGCCCGGACCCCCCACCTCCACGGCTGCTCCCAGACAAGCCGGCCCTCCTGCAAGGGGGCAGCAGTGGCCTGCAGCAGGGCCAATGGCCCCCCAGGGCTGGCCCGTGGAGAGGAGAGTCCACTGTGCAGACCTTTAAGGACATTTGGCAGCTTCCGGTGGGGGAGCCAGGCCCTGTCTGGCCAGAGAGCCCAGGGACCCGGCAGCAGACAGACAGACAGCTGGACAGGGCCCCCTGCCAAGGCTTCCTCCTCATTAGCCTCTCGTTAGGAGGCTGCCGGGCATCTGCTGGTGAGATGCAGGCCAACCCCTCCCCGGCAGCCTTTGTGGGGGGCACTGAGGACTGGGTGACTGCCTGCTCAGAGTAACTCCTCCGATGCCCCCACAGGGACTCAAAGTCCTCACTAGCATCACACTGCAGGGGGGGTGGGGGGCACAGTCTCACTCACTAAACCAGAGCGGTAAGTGTGGCCTAGTGGGCATCAGTCCCCAGGCCTGGCCGGGAGCCACGACGTGGGGAGAGCAGCACTTCACGGTTAAACGCGGCCCTGGCTGCCACACAGCAGCAAGAGAGTGGGGGGCCCCTTGGGGCGCTGGGAGAGCCCTGGTCGGCCATGCCACCCATCTGCTGTGACATCAGGCACGGCACCCATCTCTGCTGTTCTGCTGTTCACACCGTCATGACCATCACTGTCATCTTCCTCATCATCATTCCTCCTCCTTCCCAAAGTGTTCCCAATGTCTAGCCGAAGATGAAGGAGGGAGGGAGGGAGGGAGGGAGAAAGAGAGCCACCTCACGCCCCCTCCACCTCCGTGGGCCTCAGTTCTTCTCCCTCCAGCTCCACGGTCCACGGATTTGACCCAAGCAGTGTCTGAGTCCCGGCCAGAGCCCAGCCTCCTGGGCAGGTCCGGGCACCTGTCTGCAGGCTCAGGAGAGCAGGGGGGTGGGGAGCTGCGTTGCTAACCCAGCACTCCCCTGCTGGGCCCAGGACTGCTAGCTGCTCAGTGAGGGCTGATTAGGGGTGGGGTGGGGGGAGGAGACAGGAGGGGAGATCCCGGCCCCATCCGCATGAGGGCATGAGGTCGGGTAAACTGAGGCACAGAGAGGCTGAGAGACAGGGCCCAGGCTGTGAACCTGCAAGGTTTTCCACCTCCACCTCGATGATGTGATAAGTTGGGGCAAGGGAACAGCCAGAGGGTCAGGCTGGCAGGAAGAGCGCTCAGGGCCACCCAGGCCGCCCCTCTGGGCGCCCCCAGCCCTGAAGGCTGCAGTCTGGGGGCCCCTCCTGGCCGGTGGTGCATCGGAGCTCGTCTGGAAGAGGCAGAGGCGCCCCGCCCCACCCCCCACACTGAGGCCGGAGCAGGTGGAGGCGAGCAGGGCTGGGCTGAGATGCTGGCTGGGCAGGGGAGGGTGGGCAGAGCAGGGGTGGGCAGGCCGGGAGGGAGCCCGGTCCCCAAGGCAGTGGGGAGTGACCCGGAAATACAGGGGAGACCGGCTGAATCCCTGCGCCCCTGACTTGCGCTGTGATCTGTTGCCCACCCTCGCTGAGCCAACTCCCCCCTGGAGAAAGGAAGAGGCCACGGGAGGTCAAGGGGGTGCCCGGCTGGGGGGGGGGGTCTTCCTGGTGTTTATTTCTCACTGTGACCCCCTAAGCCGACCTGTCAGAGGGAGGCGGGCGTCCGGGGGCAGTTAGGTAACAGCGCACGCGGCAGAGCGGCAGACCGCGGCTGCGGCTGGACCAGATCCGTCCGCTGCGCCCGGCAGGGAGGCGGCTGCAGCGCTGGTCCCGCCGGTGGCGGCTGGAGAGGATACTGCAGGCGCCGGTGGAGCGCACGGGTGGGGGCAGTTGTGAGTGCAGCTGGGACCCTGGTCTCCCTCACACCCCCGGGGACCGCCGCCCCTGCACCGTCGCCCACTGCTCCGCCCCGCCCCGCAGCACTGGCGCGTGTCCCCGCCCCCTTGCGCCCCCTCGACACGCCCCTCGAACTTCCGCCAGCTCCGGAGCTTCGGGGTCGCTGCCAAGAACTGACTCGGCTCGGCCCTGGCTGCCCGGTCGGTGGCGTTGGCTGAGCAGAGACTCGGAGACTCGAGGAGGACCAGCCCGCCCGGAGGAGGGAGACCAGCCCGCACCCTCATGCCTTGCTGCACGGTGAGTGCCACCCGCCTGGGGAGGGGACTTCGCGCAGCCCTGGGAGGAAGGGCCACACTGCGGTCACGGTGGTGGGCGCAGTGATCGCTGGATTTGGACGTCTGGAAACTTGGTGGCAGGTGGCAGGTTGCAGGAGCTGGGTTTCTCACTGACCCCTCCCCGGGTCCCCAAAGGGTGGCTGAGTCTGCCCCCTGGGCCCCAACAGCGCCCGGCTGCAGAGTTGAGTGGGCAGCGGGCCCCCAGGGCAGCGCACAGAGCCCACAGGGGCCCGTGCTGCATTGCACCCACAGCCGGGCCAGCACCACCCTTAGGGGACCAGTGAGCCCCCTCCCGGTGGGGAAGCCGGACAGGGCAGGAGCTCTCAGGGTCGGAGGCCCCTTCTCACCCTCGCCAGTGCCTGGACATCTGTATTCTTTGACCTGCAACACTTTTCTTTAAAAAAAAAACAGACTTGAGAGGGAATATTTATAATTTTGGACCTCATGGCCTTGGCAGAATGGAGGACAGAGCTGAGAGGTACTCTGGGCCGTGATTGATGTACTCCAGAGCTCTGGGTGCAGATCAGTGTCCCATCCCCAGAGGGCACCCCCCCAGGCCTGAAATCTTGGGGGATCTGACCTTCGGCCTGGGGTCTGGGATCCTGGAATCACTTGGTGGGGGGAGGCAGTGACAGTTAAATAGAATTATGGAGCCAGCCTGTGTTCACCAGGTGCTCCGGAAGGTCTGTGTCTTTGCCCTGAGGGAACCGCCCTCAGTTACACTCTCGCCACTGGTGTTTATGTAACAAACTGGTTCAGGGACATGGGGAGAGAGGCTCTCACGGGGCAGCAGGGGCCAGCCCTGGACCCTTCATGGACCTGTGGGTCAGACAGGGCTAGCTGACCACCCCCGGGGCCTGCTCGGAGGTGGGTAATGGGGCTAGGGTTATGTCAGGGTCCTGGACACGCATCCCTGTTCCTACCCTGGTGCGTGTTCTGGGCGAGTGCCGGCATTGTCTCCCTGCCTCACTTTCCCCATCCGTGAAATGGGACAATGGTATCGATCGTCGTGCTCACCCCGCCGTTTCTGTGCGAATTCTATGCGCTCCTGTGTGTGGGGTGTCCGGCAGGTGTGGGCACAACGCTGTGTGTGTGTGTGTGTGTGTGTGTGTGTGTGTGTGTGTGTGTGTGTTGGCTGTTGTCAGCAGATATTTAATGGGACGTTCATTAATTTGATGTTGTGTTTTCCACTCATCTTCAAGAACTAACAGATTGAAAGTCTCAGCTAAGCAGGGAGCTCTGAAAAGGCTGGCTGGCACAAGACACGGTGCCCATGGGCGAGGTGGGGAAGAGTCCCCGGGCTTGGGGCGTGAGACCCCACAGTGCACAGTCAAGGGCTCTGCCGAGACAGATGGCTTTGTGGGTGTCTGGCGTCTGTCTGGGCTCTGCCCCCGGGCAGCTGTCCACATGGGCGGGCACCACCAGACTCAGTAGCCACCAACCCTGGGTCCCAGCCTCTCACCCAGCAGGGAGGACGCTACCCTCCCAGGCCAGCAGGGGGCGTGCCCAGACCTTTCCAGAGGAGCCCAGCCAAGGCAAAGGGACGTCAGATCTGCTGGGCACCCTGGTGCCCCTGTAGGAGCCCTGGGTTGGCCCGCACCCTCCCGGAAAATGACGTCTTCTTCTGGTCCGGAGGCTGGACCCCAGCCGCTGCCCCACAGGGGACCCTGCTCCATCCGGTTCCTCGACAGCCTGCAGCCGCTGGCCGGCTCCTCGGCTTGGCTGGCCGGTGGAGGTGAAGAGAGAAATACTAACTGGGCCAAGAGGAATAGCATCAGAATCACAGGCTCTGCTCCCGCAGCCAGGAAAGGAGGGGCAAGCAGCAGAGGGGGAAAGGTACGGGGTCCCTCGGGGCTCCGCCCAGCAGCCCCCAGGTGCTGGACCTCTCCCTGCAGGAGGACCCACAGAGGTCCGTGGGACGGGTCCTTCCAGAGCTTGGGTGCAAGCTTCTGTCTGGGGAGGTTGAGCTAGACTCGCTTCTCCTAAAGAGCAGCCGTGGAGAGGGGGTGGGCACAGGGGCCTGGGAGCCAGCAGGACCCGGAGGGGGGCGGGGGGAGCTGTGAGCCTGTATTAGATTCTTTGGGGTGCAACTGGGCAGGTGGGGAGCCGGGCTGATGGGTTGGCAGGATGAGGGGAGCTAGGCAGGCTCCTGGCTGAGGTCCTGTCTCCCTTCCCAAGGAGTCAAGGAGCCCCCACTGCCCCCTGCCCCCGGGCCCTGCGCCTGGACACCTGCCTGCCAAGTTCTAAGTCACTTCCCTTCCCTCAGCCCCCCCCGTCCCCTGCTCCCCCAGACCCTGTGGTCCCCCTTCCCTCAGCCCCCCGTCCTCTGCTCCCCCAGACCCTGTGGTCTCCCTTCCCTCAGCCCCCCCGTCCCCTGCTCCCCCAGACCCTGTGGTCCCCCTTCCCTCAGCCCCCCATCCTCTGCTCCCCCAGACCCTGTGGTCTCCCTTACCTCAGCCCCCCGTCCCCTGCTCCCCCAGACCCTGTGGTCTCCCTTCCCTCAGCCCCCCCGTCCCCTGCTCCCCCAGACCCTGTGGTCTCCCTTCCCTCAGCCCCCCCCGTCCCCTGTTCCCCCAGACCCTGTGGTCTCCCTTCCCTCAGCCCCCCCGTCCCCTGTTCCCCCAGACCCTGTGGTCTCCCTTCCCTCAGCCCCCCCCGTCCCCTGCTCCCCCAGACCCTGTGGTCTCCCTTCCCTCAGCCCCCCCCGTCCCCTGCTCCCCCAGACCCTGTGGTCTCCCTTCCCTCAGCCCCCCCGTCCCCTGCTCTCCCAGACCCTGTGGTCTCCCTTCCCTCAGCCCCCCCGTCCCCTGCTCTCCCAGACCCTGTGGTCTCCCTTCCCTCAGCCCCCCCGTCCCCTGCTCCCCCAGACCCTGTGGTCCCCCTTCCCTCAGCCCCCTGTCCCCTGTTCCCCCAGACCCTGCTGCCTCCTGCCTCACCTGGTCCCCAAACCTGCCAGGGCTCACACGAGGCTCCCCCCTGCCCCCTGCCTCCTCACACTTTGAGGGGGGCAGGGCCAAGGACGCCCCAATGCTGCCAGCCAGAGAAACCTGCTCGTTGCCCAGCACCAGGGTGACCCAGGCGGTGTCCTGAGGCTCTTCTGAGCACTCACAGCTCCGCTGGCTGAGTCGTGAGCCAGCATGTTCCGGGTGACAGTCCCTAGCTGGCACATAATTCACCCTTGTCACACCCATGTTGGTCTTCCAGACCCCTGGCCATCCCCCCAGCCCACGGACCACAAGGGACTTCCTCCTCACATGCATATCCAGGACAACACATGGCTGCCCAGACCAGGGGCTGCTGGGAGACCCCGCTTCCTGGGCCTGGGTCCCCAAGGATCCAGCGAGCCATCAGCCGCTCCTGCTGCCCAGGTTTGGAGCCAGCAGGGAGGGTCTGCTCTGCTCCCTCTCGGGGTTGGCCTGCCCTTGAACGGCCCGACTAGGGGGCCTGAGCCCCAGCGGCCCCCACACCCTGGCCAGGGAGGCCATGGCCACAGAGCTCAGAGCCTCCTGTCCAGGCCTGGGGCCACCCCATCTCTGTCGCTGGCCCCTGCTGCCCGCTGTAGCCACAGGCCTGGTCTTGGCGTCCTTGTCAGGTGTGTGAAGGAGAAAGTCAGGTTGCTCAGGCTCCTGGCACAGATGGGGCCTGTCAGCTGCTTTAAGTTGCAGCTGGCCTCCTCATCGCAGGCGGGCGAGGCCTGTCTCTGTCTCCTCTGCCCAGACACGCTCTCCCTGCCCTGCAGGTTGTCCGCAACGTCCAGAGGGCACAGGACAGGAGGGGCGGCTCCCATCAGAGAAAGTCCCCCCTCCTCTGAAAGCCCCGCCCCTGACTGAGCCTGCGGCAAGGGCTGTGCCCAGAGCTACAGCAAGGAGGCCCAAATGCCCAAACATTCAGGGAGGACTGGAGACAGGCCCGGCACCACCCCAGCCTGGAGGGGCTCACGGTCCAGCCAGAACACCAGCACTGGACACAGGCCGGGGCGGTGCCCGAGGGGCTCACGGTCCAGCCAGAACACCAGCACTGGACACAGGCCGGGCACTGCCCGAGGGACTCACAGTCCAGCCAGAACACCAGCACTGGACACAGGCCGGGCACTGCCCGAGGGACTCACAGTCCAGCCAGAACACCAGCACTGGACACAGGCCGGGCAGTGCCCGAGGGGCTCACGGTCCAGCCAGAACACCAGCACTGGACACAGGCCGGGGCAGCGCCCGAGGGGCTCACGGTCCAGCCAGAACACCAGCACTGGACGCAGGCCGGGGCAGTGCCCGAGGGGCTCACGGCCCAGCCAGAACACCAGCACTGGACACAGGCCGGGGCAGTGCCCGAGGGGCTCACGGTCCAGCCAGAACACCAGCAAAGAGAGCTGGGTGGATGGGAAGCAGGGGCCAGACAGGGAGCTTCCAGGAGGCCTCCCTGGAGGAGGGGGAGAGATCCCGGGCCCCCAAGGCCAGGCTGGATCCCCAGCGGGTGAGCCCCCCACCCCCCCAGCCCCCTTTCTTTCCTGCACCTGAGACACCTTTCCCTGCCCCCGAGATGGAGAAGGGCCTCCTTTGGTTTGGCTAGTCACTGCCCAGCTTCAGTGCCCTGCAGACGCCTGCCCTCTGCCAGTCACCACCCAGGAGCCCACCTGAGACCCCCATCAGAGCCCTGGGGGGCCTCAGTCTCCCCACCTGCACAGGGGGTGTATCTGAGTTTCCTGGGGTGGCTGGAACCAAGCCCCACAGATGGGGGGAGGGGAGGTGTTGGGCAGGTAAAATGTATTATGCTCACTTTGTTAAAGATAACACAAGGAGGCCGACACCCAGGTGATATTAATGTGTGTTGGGGTGGGCTAAAGGCAGGCAGAATCCTTGTAGCCTGGGGCTTGGTTTGGGGATTAAGCCTTTCCTACCCTTTTTGATGTGGGGTGGTACAATCCAATCATGCCTCAGAAAAGTGACTTTGTATTAGAGACTTCCCTACTTTGTATATTGGATTAGAGGTTGTGAAGCTACAGTATAAAGTGGGGGCAAAACGGGAGTTTGCGCTCTTGGTTCCTGGGATCATTAGAAGAGAGAGCAGAGGAGAGCAGAGAAAGGCCACGTGGAGGAGGCCAGGAGAAGCAGCCAAGATGACGGAGTGTTGAGTGAGATGCCAGTTTGTGTAGAGTTTGTATCTGGGATAAGGAAGGAGATGGGGAACTGAGGAGAATAAGGCTGGTGAGCTAGAAACCTTTGATTCTAGGAAACTCGGATAAGTCAGTAGCTTTGTGAGCACTGAATGTGACTGGGTTTTGGAGCCCAGTGTGTATTTTTACTTGCCCGCCAGGTGCAAGCTAGAATTAAAGAAAATGGCCTATCAGCTTTTGGCTCCATTGTTTCTTTACCGACTGTCCGAATCCAATGCGAACCTGCATGGGCCAGGCTGCTTTGATAGTGGTGGCCCTGGCCATGCCTCCTGGCTTTACAGGAGGCTTAAACAACAGGCGTTGACTCTCTCCCAGTCTGGAGGCTGGAGGTCTGAGACCAAGGTGTGGGCAGGGCTGGTTCCCCCTGAGGCCAGGAGGGAGGGAGAACAGAGTCCAGGCCCCTGTCCCAGCTTGCAGCAGGGTGCTGGTCATCTTTGCCATTCCTTGGCTTGTAGAGGCATCCCAGTAGCTCCAGCCAGCCGGACAGGTTCCAGCGAGGCTGCACTAGCCCCAGGGACCAGAAACCTCCCTGCTTCCCCATTTCTGTAGGCGCAACTTCCTCTCTCGCCAGCAGGGGTCGCTGTGGGGTAAGGGTTTGCCGAAGGGCCCCTGGAGGATTTTGCCTGAACCCCATCCTTTTACGGACCCACCAGGGAACAGGTGGGGTGGAGATGGGGAGCTGAGACCAGAGCCGTGCCCAGCTGGGCCGCCGGAGCCAGAGGCTACCCGTGTCCATAGTGTGCCCACCCATGGACAGGGAGCTGGGCAACTGTATGAGTTAACGAATTCTTGTGGCTGGCTGAGAAGGACCAGGGCCACTCCCAGCAGTGGACCGCACCCACCCTGACCCCTGGGTGTCGGTGGAGCGCCCCCCTGAGCCAGGTACAGACGCTGCTGTCCGCAGGCCCTCTGTCATTCCATCCTAAAAACCTGGGCGAGGCCCTAGTCGGTTGGCTCAGCGGTGGAGCGTTGGCCTGGCGTGCAGGGGACCCGGGTTCGATTCCCGGCCAGGGCACATAGGAGAGGCGCCCATTTGCTTCTCCACCCTCCCTCCTTCCTCTCTGTCTCTCTCTTCCCCTCCCGCAGCCGGGGCTCCATTGGAGCAGGGATGGCCTGGGCGCTGGGGATGGCTCCTTGGCCTCTGCCCCGGGCGCTGGAGTGGCTCTGGTCGCGGCAGAGCGACGCCCCAGAGGGGCAGAGCGTCGACCCTGGTGGGCGTGCCGGGTGGATCGTGGTCCGGCGCATGCGGGAGTCTGTCTGACTGTCTCTCCCCGTTTCCAGCTTCAGAAAGGTTAAAAAAAAAAAACAAAAAAAAACCTGGGCGAGATGGTGTTATTAAAATCACTTCCCAGATGGGAGGCTGAGGTTCAGAAAGGTCACGCAGCCTGCCCTGCTGTGTTGTTACTAGACGGGAGTCCCAGATATTGGGGTGACTCATGCCTACCTTTCTCCACCCCCTTCCCTCAACAGTTATCTTTGAGGGAGGACGGGATTACCATACATTCTTGTATCATCAAGATGACTGCGGCTTTGTTTCCCGGTAACAGCACACAGCTTCTTGATGAACGGCTCAGGGTGAACTACCAGCAACCACTCACACCCTAGCATAAATTAGCAGGGAGCACTGGTGTAACCTGTTCGCAGCAGAACAGGATGCGGAGCAGTGCGTATCCAGAGGCCACTGAGCACAGCAGCGACCTTCACCCTGGATTTGGGCCTCCAACAGAGACCAAGGCACTCGGGGTCAGCTGTTGGAGGCGGGGTGACGATTCTGTTGGACGGAGCTGAGGGGCCTGTGGACACAGGTGGTGCCCAGGCAGGACCTTCTTGGGAGCCCACCTCCCGCCCCAAGTGGGGCAAGGCAGAGACGGGAGCTGCGGGCCCAGCCTGGCCGTGCGTGCAGCCACAGTGGGAGGCCCAGCCCAGCTCTCCCCTCCCGAAAGCCGTCCTCGATACCCCTCTGTGGGTCAAATAAGTTTGCAAATATGATGTATATTGTTTGCTCGCTGATAGTTTGCATTGGGTGTGGGGGACAGGCTGTAAGCAGGCAGGGTTAGTTATATATATTATAGCCTAGCAGGGGTCTCCAAACTTTTTACACAGGGGGCCAGTTCTCTGTCCCTCAAACCATTGGAGGGCTGCCAAATACAGTGGTCCTCTCACTGACCACCAATGAAAGAGGTGCCCCTTCCAGAAGTGCAGTGGAGGCTGGATAAATGGCCTCAGGGGGCTGCATTGCGGCCCGCGGGCTGTAGTTTGGGGACCCCGGTAAAGCTTAGTTTTAAGACTAAGCCTTTCCCACCCTTTTAATACTTAGAGTCTTTTCAAAACTAAGCTTTTCCCCATACCCTGGACTGTTGCATGGTAGAGGGTGGTGCACTCTTATGAGGATAAGCCCAGGTATGGCTTATCCCATTTATGCTTCAGATAAGTGACTTTGTATCAGAGACTTCCTGGTTTGTATATTGAATTAAAGGTTTTGATTGCTACACTATAAAATGGGGGCAGACCAGGAGCTTGCTCTCTGGGTTCCTGAAAATAGCATTGAAGCAGGGCAGAAAAAAGGCCACGTGGAGAAGAGAGGCAGCCAAGATGGCGAAGTGCTGAAGGAGAAGCCAGTTTGTGCAGAGAGAAGGAGATGGGGGACAGAGGTGAATAAGGCTGGTGAGCTAGAAACCTTTGATTCTAGGAAACTCGGATGAGTCAGTGGCTTTGGGAGCCCTGAATGGAAAGGGAAGTAGTGTTTCACCACTGTGTGTATTTCTCGCTTGCCGAGTGCAAGCTAGGATTAAAGCTAATGGCCCAGCAGTTCTTGGCTCCGTTGTTTCATTACCGGCTGTCCAAATCAAATTTGAACCTGCATGGGCCGGGCGGCTGTGATGGTGGCTGCGGCTACTGGCTTCACACCCTCTTTGTTTCTCTGCCTTTGGTGAATGGATGAGAGAGGACCCCCATCCTTTCCCCCTGGACCCCCCACCATGTCCACCACATGCCCCTTTTCTGTCGGGGCGGCAGTATGAGGGGTGAGCTGCAGCCTGCTGGCCTGTCCCAGGACACCCCGGGTCCCCGACAGCTCGAGAGAGCCATACGTGGGCTCAGCCGGACCCCAGGCTTCTGGCTGCGTGCACCTACACCTTCGATGAGGTGCCGGCCCCCCAGACAGGAGCCGCCTGCGGGGGAGGAGGGGATGGCCTGCCCTGTGCTCACTGCCTCACTCCTGCGGGCAGGGCCAGACCAAGGACCGCTCGGCACCCATGGAGATGAACACGTGGCATGTCTTCGTTGATCTGTTGCTATGGGCGACCACATGGTCTGGTTTTTTCAAATGCTGGACCAACCTTGCATTCCTGTGATGAGCCCCCGCCTGGTCAGGGCCTATGATTCCATGGACATAGCGCTGGGTTTGGTCTGCTAATAGTTTGTTGAAGACCATTGCACCGATGTTTGTGACAGTGCGTGGCCTCCCAGAATGCGCATGTTGACATCGTAACCCCGGATGTGACAGTTTCCGAGGTGATCAGGTCATGAGGCTGCAGCCCCCGTGGATGGGGTTAGTGCCCTTCCTTGTCAGAGGGTCCCAGAGTGCTTGCCCGTCTTTCCACCATGTGAGGACACCACGAGCAGACAGCAGGGTTCCTAGGAAGAAGGCCCTCGTAGCTCTGGCTGGTTGGCTCAGTGGTAGAGCGTCGGCCTGGCGTGCAGGGGTCCCGGGTTCGATTCCCGGCCAGGGCACACAGGAGAGGCGCCCATCTGCTTCTCCACCCCTCCCCCTCTCCTTCCTCTCTGTCTCTCTCTTCCCCTCCCGCAGCCAAGGCTCCATTGGAGCAAAAAGATGGCCCGGGCGCTGGGGATGGCTCTGTGGCCTCTGCCTCAGGTGCTGGAGTGGCTCTGGTCTCAACAGAGCGACACCCCAGATGGGCAGAGCATCGCCCCCTGGTGGGCAGAGCATCGCCCCCTGGTGGGCATGCCGGGTGGATCCCGGTCTGGCGCATGCGGGAGTCTGTCTGACTGCCTCCCCATTTCCAACTTCAGAAAAATAAAATAAAATAAATAAATAAATAAATAAGACCATGATATTCACGTCTCAGACGCCTCCCCACACATACACACTTCAAGTGGCTTCATCCCCATCAAAATACAATCACACCCCTCACGCGCCCCAGGAAGCGCACAGGAAGGGGCCCCTGCCAGGCTCCCCGGCTTTGCGGGTGCCCGCCCCCTCACTCTGCGCCACCACGCTGGCCTCCTGGCCTGACGTGAACACACCAGCCAGTCCCTCTGCCTGGAACGCGCCCAGCCCCGAGATGCCAGGGTCTCCTTCATGTCACCCGGGTCCCTGCTTAGAGATCACAGCGCACAGTGGAGTTTTCCAGAGGCCACGGGCATGGCACCGGGCAGTGGACCGAACACGGATGCCCGTGTGAGAACCAGGTGGCTTCCGTGGAGCCAGACGTGAAGAAGAAGAAAAAAAAATCCGACAATGCCACTCTTTCCACTGAGTGTCGTTGACTTTGGAAACCCTGGTTGGCTTTCAGAACCAGGTTCATGTAATAGGTTGGTCCCGTTGCTCCTGGCTGCCCAACGCCAAACCGGGAGGGCATCCCAGCAAAGGCCCTGTCGCCCATCATGCCCCTGAGGAAACCCTCACCGCCCGCCCCACCCTCCGAAACGGAGGGCAGAGGGACAGGAGGGGGCAGAGCCCAGATCAGCTCTAGACTGTGGCTTTCAGGACCCTGAGGCCGTGTCCTCAAATGAAGACCCAGGACCCAAGCATTTAAAACAGGAAGTTCAACGTGCGAGGGCCTCACTCTGACTCGTGCCACCAGCACCGCGGGTGTCCAAACGGGAAGCGAATGCACGACCCCCAAGGTCCCCCGCTGTCCTGGGGAAGTGTGCCCACCTCCAAAGCCTCAGCACCTGTCCATGGGACCTTATTTGGACATCGGGTCTTTGCAAATGTAATTAAGCGAAGGCGTTCCAAATGAGATCATTCTGGATGCGTCCTTATACTACGAGAAAGGGAAGGGAGATTCAAGACACAAGACACGGACACACAGAGGGGACAGACCCAAGGGACAACGGAGGGAGCCATTGAAGGACGTGTCCATGAGCCAAGAAACACCAAGGACGGCCGTCACCTCCTCCCGCTGAGTCCCAGCTTCTGACTCTGATGCTGCCGTGACTGAGAAGAGGCAGCGGGGGGTCCAGCTAAGCTCCAGGTGGTCCCACCGGGGCCGGGAGAAAGCAGCAGCTTCCTGCAGAGTGACCCACCTGCTCCTCCAGGGACTGGCCAGCGCGTGGGACCTCCGGGCGCTTCTCCGTGACCGCGAAGGGTTTCCCAGGCCCGCCGTGGCCCGCCCCGGCCCTGCTCCCTCCTCAGTGCCAAGTGCCGTGGGCACCCACCCCTGCCCAGGAGGGCCGGAGGCTGACCCCGATCTCACCTCCGAGAACTGACCCTGTCACCGCACGCGCGGTCCGAGCCCAGCGCAGCGTGCGTCCAGGGGGACTCAGTACCACACGCTCCCCGGGGGCCAACACGCCCTGTCCACCTCCCGTAGGGTCCCACCATCCTGTCCCTCCAGGCTGGACAGCAGGGGCAGTCACTGAGAGAGGGGGAGCAGGGACAGTCACTGAGAGAGGGGGGACGCCCCACTTCATTATGTCGCTGGCACATCAGGAGTTAGCCCGAGCCAGGGGCGGAGACGTTAGTCTGGAGGACCTGTGCGTGTGGGAGAGCGAGGCACAGACAGAGGGACAGAGACAGAGGGACAGCGAGACGGACAGAGCCAACGGGCGGGCAGCAGTCCTGCTCAGGAAGCCCGGGCACGGTGCCAGTGCCACCCAGAGGCCCCAAGGGAGATTCAGTAGCTGAGTTTCACAGGTTCCCCTGAGATCAGAACACGGCCATGACTCAGTGCTCACACCTGACTCGGTGACTCAGCCCATGAAGACATCGCCACACAGCGTCTCCCTGGGGGGAGGAGGGGGAGGTACATGTCGGGAGACACATCTGAGGACACGGTGCCTCTCTGCTCGTCCCCACAGCCTCCGGCCTCTGCCCCATTGAGGGGGGGGTTGAGGCCGTGGGGACCAGGCTGGAGGGCAGGGGCGCCCTGTCACGCCCAGCCCCCTCCTGCACCCGGGATACAGCCCCAGCTTGCGAGCTGGGCAGGCCTGGTGTTCGGTCCTGCCTGGTCTGGAGCTGGTCACTCAGCCTTGAGGGGGCGGGGAGAAGGGTGACCCGCCTCCACCATCCGTCACGCGTGGAAACTGGGGGACACGGTGCCGGGCACGTACCGGGCGATCGATGAATGCCAGAGCCATTCTCATGGTTAGCCGCTGTTTTCCGTAGACCGTGTCCGGGCCTGTCCCCTCCTGGGGGGACAGCTCAGCCTCACAGCACGGGTCCGGGGACTGGGATCAGCGAGGACATTTCCAGAGCTGCCCCGGAGTGTCCGGCAAATTCCACGGGCCTCGCTGTCCCTGGGCTGAGTTTGCCCTTAGAGTGGCAGGGAGGGGAGTGGGGACCAGGCCCCCCACCCTAGCCATACCCCCGGGTCACCCCGCTGCTGCCCGGAGTAACCAGGCCACCCTAGCCATACCCCCGGGTCACCCCGCTGCTGCCCGGAGTAACCAGGCCCCCCACCCTAGCCATACCCCCGGGTCACCCCGCTGCTGCCGGGAGTAACCAGGCCACCCTAGCCATACCCCCGGGTCACCCCGCTGCTGCCCGGAGTAACCAGGCCACCCTAGCCATACCCCCGGGTCACCCCGCTGCTGCCCGGAGTAACCAGGCCACCCTAGCCATACCCCCGGGTCACCCCGCTGCTGCCCGGAGTAACCAGGCCACCCTAGCCATACCCCCGGGTCACCCCGCTGCTGCCCGGAGTAACCAGGCCAGTGCCCAGCTAGGAGTCGGGTCCAGCCTACGCTCAGCTGAACCCCTTACTACATACTTGGGCCTCAGTTTCCTCACCTGGGAAGTGGGGAGAAATAGTTATTGCTGCCTCCACTGGCTCGGAGAGGACCGAGGAGAGAACAGGTGTGAGAACACTAGCCACCACTCTTGGCTCCTGGGAGCCCACCCTGCCCACCCCCCCCCATGGCCCATGCCCAGAGAGCGCTGGTCCTGCCAGTGGCCCAAGCCCCCAGCAGGCATCCCTGGAGGTGCCTTCCCTGAAAGGGGCCCAGGTGTGTTCCCACCTGTCCTGGCTGCCCCAGCCTGTCCCGGGGAGGCAGCAGGTGAAGTGGGGAGACGCTCTGCCGGACGGTGAACCCTCACTGGCGGTGAGAGCCTGGCGGCTTCTTCCCTGCTGCGTGCCTCAGTTTCCCCACCTGTTAAATGGAGCCTAGTGTGACCTGCCTCAGAGGTTGTTGGGTGCATTAACGGACTCGGTGTGTCTAGCGCCCCTCCGCGTGGCACCGGGGGGTCAGGCGGGGGATCCCACAATCCCCGTGGACCGACCACCCGGAACTGTGAGGTGTGATCCTCAACGGTTGAGCGTGTATTTCTCCTAGAGCTGGGTTCTCAGCCTCGGCAGTACTGACATCTGGGCCGGGTCATTCCTTCCCTTCCCCTTGTGCAAAAGGGGTGGGCTGTCCCGAGTGTTGATGGGGGTTTAGTGGCATCTCTGGTCTCTGCCCACCAGATGCCAGTAGCCTCCCAACCCCCAGTCGTGACAACCAAGGGTGTCTCCAGACATCGTCCTCTGTCACCTCGAGAGGCGAGGTGACATCATCCTCAACTGAGAACTCCATTCTCTGGACGTGAATGGAAGCCATCCCGGCTTTAAACAGGATGATGCTTGCTCAAGGGTCGGGTCCTCCATATGTGCAAAAGCGTGGTTTTTAAAAAAATCTCACGTCTCCTGGGCAGATCTGTCTGAGTTATCGGAAACTGGGAGCTGAGTAAGGCCATCTGGTGACCCAGCCCAGGGAGTGGGTGAGGCCTCACCCAGACTCCACCTCCCACCTGGCCTCCGCCATCCTCTGGGTCCTTCCTGCCCCCACACGACACCAGGCCAGGTGCCCCCTTGACCTCTGCCCTCAGCAGTGCCATTTCACCAAACCAAGCTGGCCCCCAACAGCCTGCTCCATCCGTAACTGGAAACTCACTAGGCAGCCCGAGAGCTCCACCCAGGGGACAGGGGCTGCTTATCCCCTCCGGACTGGCCCCCGCGGCCAGCCCTGGGCCAGGGTCCCACACAGGCAGCCACAGCCTAGCCTTGTGCCAGGCTCCATAGAGCCACACAGCCAGGCGGTCAGGGGTCAGTGTTGGCCCCACACTGCCCAGACCCCCTCCTGAGAGTGTGGAGGCCACTGCCCCAGACCTCCTGTGAGTGGGGCAGGGCCCCACCCTGGCCCCAGGGCCCCACCCTGGCCCCGGGCATCCTTTCCGAGCACTTCTGCATCCAGAATTCTCAAGGTGACCATGGGGGGGGGGGACCCGGCTGTCCTGGTGGTGGGGGGAGCTCAGAACAGGCCGCAGCAGCACACCCACCTCCTTATGCCCTGCCCGCTGATGAACGCCAGGGGCTGGTGCCCCCCTGCCTGTGGGAGACCCAGCACCTGGCTTAAAGCGTGTGTGGGTGGCGCTCAGGCTGGGGGCAGCAGCCCCAAGGCACAGGCAGGAGCCAGAGCAGGAGCTGGGCTGGCTGTTTGGGGCAGAGCTAAGGGAGGCACGCCTGCCCTGCTCTCCTCCAAGAAGCAGGAGCACCCTGCCACTCCCAGGCTGGGCTCTCCCAGGCTCCAGCCCCCACAGCCCCCCCCCTGCAGGTGTTAGGGACTGCCCTCTCAGCCCAACATAAAGCGAAAACATGGAAAGGCACCTGACCTCTGGCAGCTTCAGACGGTGGGGAAGGACCTGTCTCCTGCCTTGAAAGGGGACAGAGGGGACAGACAGAAAGGTTCTGTCTGGAAAAAGCTCCCGCCGTCCTCCCTCACCCCTGGGCATCCTACTTTATCTGCAGTGCCTGGAGTGCCGGGCTCCAGCTGGTCTGGCCTCCGGGGACAGACACTGGGACAAGGCCCCCTCTGGGGACAGACGCTGGGACAAGGCCCCCTCTGGGGACAGACGCTGGGACAAGGCCCCGCAGGCTCTGAAGACCGGGCTGAGGTTCTGCAGCCAGGGAGGCTGGAGGTCACGACGCATCACCGGGGAGGGGAAGACCTCTCACCTGGCTTCTGTCTGGGGTTGTTCAGTCAAATTAGAGTGTCTCTTCTACACAGGAGGACTTCTGGGGTCTAGAAAGGTCTCTGGAGGCAGAAGGGGTGAGGGGGGACACACAGCAGGAAGTCACAGGGGGTGAGCTTTAAACTAGAAAGTCCTGAGAAAAAGGTACAGTTAGAAACGTGCAGTGTGACTACGGGCCTTGAGCCCGCATGTTGTAGGACAAGGGCCAGTTTCCGGTCTCCCTCTGTGTTCTGCTGGCTCCCGTGACTGGGGGGCCAATGCTGACAGTTTTCTTGAGCTCAGAAGGAGAGCGGGAAGCACCCCACACTCTGGCGAGCATGGGCAGCGCACACATCCCTGACCTCGGCACTCTCCCGCACCCCTAAGTGCAACGAACCCCTAAGGCTGACCCCCCCTGGCCACCCCACTCGCCCCCTCCCATCCTCCTGCCCCTTTTCAGGGGAGTGTGCCCACCGACCTGTGGCCACCGCCTCCGAAGGCCCTGCCCAGCGAGCGTGCGCCCGGCGGGGGCGCGCCCCAGGGAGAGGGAGGCGGGGGCGTGGCCAGGCCTGAGCGCGCGAGGACTGGGGTCTCTAGCGCGCCCGCTCCGGCGCGGCCAATCCCGCCCGGGTTTTGCGGCTGCCGCGCCCTCTTCCCTCCTCTCCCCTCCCTCTCTCTCCTCCTCCTCCCGCCGGCCTGCTCCCTCCCTCCGCGAACGCGCTTGGATCAGTCTTCTGGCATTTCCTGCAGCCCGGGCCGCGCTGCCAGCTGAGACCCCGCGCGCCCGGCCCCGCGCCCCGAGCTCTCCGCACGGTAGGAGCGGGCTGGGGAGGGGGCCGGGAGGGAACCAGGAAGGATCCCGGGGAAGGGTCCGGAGAGGCCGAGGCGCGGAGGGCCCGGAGCGTCCAGCGGGCCGCCAGCGGCCAGCTTCGGGGGTCTGGGGAACCTCGCGCCGCAGCGCTCCCAGACCGTGGGAAATGGGGCTCAGCCCCCTGAACCCCGACAGTGGCTGGCGCTGCGGAGACCCGCCCCGGCCCGTGGCGCTGGAGCTTGCTGGAGTGGCGCGGGGACAGGCGCGGGCGGGTTAGGACGCGGGTGGGGCCAGGGTGTGGGAGCGCGGCGCGAGGACCGGGAGGACGGAGGGAGGGGGCTGTGTCTGCCTGCCTCGAGTAGAGTAGCCCGGTCTGTGTCCTCAACTGAGCGACCCTGGGGTCCAAAAGGGGAGGTGTGTTTGGGGTGGGGTGTTGGGGGTTAGGGGGGCGGGGACGCTGCGTCTGGCACCCCAGCTCTGGGCCCGGTTCCCAGGGCGGCTCTGTCTGGGTCCACAGGGTGAGGCGGTGAGCGGTCCAGCCACAGCCTCCACCTCTAGGCCACTGGCCCCTGAAGATACAGAGCGTCAGGAATTGCTCCGGGCACAAGGAGGGTCCCGGGTATTAGGGGAGGGTGGGACATGGTGCTGGGGGCTGTCAGCAGCCCCCCCCCCAGACCGCTCACTGGCTGGGGCTCCTGGGGCAGTGCCCCCTCGGCTGGCTCCCCACCATCTGGCTGTCTGCTATCAGCAGCTGGCTGGAGTTAGGGTTTGAGTGGCTCCTGGGGGTGTGGACAGGTCCTTCCAGGAAGGAGATGGGCTTCTCTGCCCCTTTGGCCAGGCCCTTCTTGGGCTGGACCATGCCATAGCCACTGGTTGGCATTCTGCTCCTCATCATCTGGGGGTTTTACTCACTTGCTACTCAGTCTACCCAAGGAATAGTTTACATACGTGTTGTCCATCTGCCTGAGACCCTCCAAGGCGCCTTTGGCTGGCGGACCTCGGTGGTGGTCATCCCCCTGGGTACAACCACCAGGCCAGGGGCCGGCCCAGGGTGTCACAGCCAGGGGTGTGGGCACAGCCCTCTCGGGAGTATACACCCTTGGATCTGTGTACACAGGGTGGGCCCTGCTCCCAGACGGCAGAAACCCTGTCCTCACCAGAGGGCCGTGGGCGGTGGCTTCCTCTTGACCCCTGTGCCGCTGTGGCTGTGCAGGGCCTGGTGGCTCCCTGGACTCGGCAGGCCTCGCAGGGACGGGGGCATCGTGCTCTCCTCCCGGCTTCCATCTCCAGATCGCCCGATCCTAGATCCTATTGTCTGCCTGCACGTGTGCGGGGCAGGGCCAGGATGCCAGGGAGGCAGGCGCCGAGGGTCTGTCTGGTCTGCCTCGCCAGGCTGTGCCTAGAAAAGGTGACAAAGGAGGTGGACCGGGCAAGGACCTTGTCACCTCACGGGGACACCACTGTGCAGGCGCTGAGCCCCTGGGCAGGGCCTCCTGGATGCCCAAGGGAGGCCCCTCCCTCCTGGGCCCTGAACGGGTCAGGTCCTTCAGGGGTCTGCTCTGGCTCTTGCGTGCGTGTGTGCAGAAGGCCGGATGCAGCAACGCCCCCCCCCGCCCCCGCCCAGGTGGTGTCTGTCCCCTGAGCTGGGCGGTGCCGGACCAGTTTCTCTCCCCGAAACCGCTCTTCCTGGAAGCTTGCTCCCTAGCAGAGATAGT
Source organism: Saccopteryx leptura (assembly GCF_036850995.1). Taxonomy (NCBI): domain Eukaryota; kingdom Metazoa; phylum Chordata; class Mammalia; order Chiroptera; family Emballonuridae; genus Saccopteryx; species Saccopteryx leptura. Next base: position 3,309,089 of record NC_089503.1, on the reverse strand, counting down.
AATCCGACATGCTACGCTCAGGGAGGGAAGAAAAACTCCGTGACCAGACAGTGGTTTGAGGACCATTGTGTGTCCTTGTCAGCTGTTTGAGGGACTTGTGCTCTGCGTCTGCTCTGCGGTTCAGCCGGCGTGGGCGCACACGGGTGGGCACACGGACACACGCGGTGTGCAGGGGGCGGAGAGCCCACCCAAGGTGACAGGAGCTTGCCCCACCCCATCCCCCTCATTGTTCAAGGGACGGGTGTCCCGGCCACAGCAGAGGACCCGTTCAGACCCAGCCTGACGCTCTTGAAGTTGCCACCGGGGGCCTGGGGGCTGCAGAGAACCGGGGCACGGGGGTGCACACCGAGGGGCCCCGGTCATTCTGACATGAAGCAGCTGTCAGGTGCTGCACAGGGACCACAGGCCGTTGGTCTCGTCGGGTGGATGTGACCACCTGTGTCCACAGGGGTGGCGGGGGAGCCCGGTGGGCACCATTGTGTGTTGGGGGCTGGGCATCAGGTGGTACAGGCCAGGCTGTGACCTCTCGAAGGCCAGCAGGTGTGCTGCCCCGGGAGGTTCCTATGCCACTCCCGGCCGTCACAGGGGAACAGCTCTGGCGCCCGGCTGCCCTGGGACCTGCGGGACCTCAGGTGGAGGACCCAGACCTTACGGGGGCGCACAGAGTGAGCTCCCGGGGATGGGGGGTTTTGCAGCCAGCCTCGCCCCTCATGGCCTTCACCTGGCTGGCGGCTCACGGGGAGCTGTGTGAGCAGGCAGGGGTCCTTCTGCAGGGGACGGTGGTGTGGTCGGGGACAAAGAGCTCGGACTTTGGTGGACCATGGTGTCCCCTTAGCATCACGGTTGTTCCAAGCAGGGCCCTTGGTAGTGTGCGCACAGGGTGTGACGTTGGCTTGCGCCTCTGTCTGTGCCAAGGGGAGGGATCCCCAGCTAGGTGCTCAGGACCCGCTTGATTGAAAAGCAAGGCTGGGGGTAAGGGGGGGGGCAGACACAGCAAGGGCTCCCCTAGCTTAGAGCCCTTGTCCAGCCAAGTGGCGGGGGATAAGCCATCCACGATAAGGAATGTTGCAGGACTAAGGTGGGGGGGGCAACCTGGAAAGGCTTTAGGGACCCCCAAGGAGGGATCTTCTGTAACCAGGATCACCGACCTGCGGGATGCGAGGAGGGGGTGCTCAGTGACCACGGGGAGTGGTCTCGGAACTGTCAGGCCAGACCGCTGGAGGGGTGTGGGGCCCTCAGAGAAGTGCCAGGGTTATCTGGGTCATCGAGCTGGTGAGGAGCAGTACCCATCGCTCAGGGCACGAGCCTGGTTGGCCAGTTCCGACGGGGCATGGAGTACCCCCAGGGCCTCTTGAAAATCTCAGAGCCAAGCCTCCTAAGCCCACCTCACCTCATACCCACTCGCCTCCTCCACTGCAGCCAGCATGAGCTTTAAAAACAAAAGCCCACATCACCTAGCTTACCTGCTCGGAGTCCTTTGGGATGCCACCGGGCTCAGTAATTCCAGACTGCTGTCCCTGCCCACCTATGTCCCCGCTTTTCCTACCCCAGGGCCTTTGCACTGGATGTAGACCCTCTGCCCAGGGCGCTAATTCAGATCCTAACTCAGGTGTCACTTCCCCGAGAGACCCCTGTCTGTCCCCAACGAAAGCGCCTATCCTCAGGTAGCTGTGTGTTGTTTTCTTGGCAGCATTGATACGTGTCTGAAACTACCCCCCCCCATCTGTGTCTGTGTAATGAAGTGACTCACAGTGGAGACAGCAGCTGGACCAGAGCCGGGCCCACAGTGGGGCTGTTAACCCCTGTGGCTGGTCGCTGTCCACTTGTCGTCTGTCTGCTCAGGGCTCTCTTCCTGGGGCCTGGCACGTAGTAGGCGCTCTGCGCTCAGGGGAAGCCGAAGAACTGTCTTTGCCCCGGGGAGTCGGTGGCTGGGACCCTCCAGATGCCCCTGCGTGTCTCCGCCCCCGTCTCTGTCTCCCCAGCTCCCCCCCCCCCAGCCTGCCTCCCTTCCCGGGGCCCCTCCTGTCCTTCCTGAATTAGGGCTGTGTGGAGTGGCTAGCCAGGGAAGAGGGCCTGACCTTTTTTATCTGGCAAATGGAGGTGGATTAAACTGCCCGGGGCCCTCTGACCCCAAGGGAATGAAGGGCCAAAGGGGAAACTGAGGCACCAGAGCTGAACAGCGTCCTGCCCGTCCGTACAGATTTTTAAAACAAGGCGTAATGAGAACATGGGGACACCCCATCCCTACAGGCCACCGGCCAGGCTGCCCCTTGTGACCAGCACGGGGTGGAGGTGGGGGTCACTTTCCCTTGTCCAAAGCAAGGGGAATTCAGAAACTGAGTGGAGGCCCTGCTCGGTGACAGGCAGGTCCCCAGGAAGGCAGAGGGAGGAGATGGGCCAGGCCCGGCGCCAGGAGGGAGTGAGGCTTCCCAGTCCTGCGCCCAGGGGGCAGGGGTGATGCCCTCGTCCCTTCCCTGGCCCGCTGGGACAACAGCCAGGAGCTGAATCTCAGCTGCTTCCACGCTGTGGCTCTGGGGAAGGATGGTCCCCACCGAGGGGGGCTGTCCGCTTATTGGGGTGAATACGGCCCCCTGGAGAGGAGGAGGGAGGGGTGGGCAGCAGGGCAGGAGAGGAGGAGGGAGGGGTGGGCAGCAGGGCAGGAGAGGAGGAGGGAGGGGTGGGCAGCAGGGCAGGAGAGGAGGAGGGAGGGGTGGGCAGCAGGGCAGGACTTCTTATGCCTGCCTGTTGGGGTGAATACGTCCGAGGGGCCCTTCAACACCCCCTGGCTCCGTGTCCTGTTGCCTGTGTTGCAGCCGCAGCAGCCCTGGGGATTGGCGTGCTCATCTATCGGGATGAACGCAGGGGGTCGTCACTTAAAGCACCGAGGTCTTCTCCGCACTGGGGCTCCGTCTGGGGCTGCAGGGGCCGCTCTGGTGGCTGTGCGGTGTACCCCCCCCCGTCATCATAGTGGGGGAGCCCCTTCCCCAGGAGGCCAGGGGAGGGAGGGAGGCCCCGGGGGTGAGCAGTGGGCGTCTGAGCAGCAGGGACAGCGAGGCCGGTCCCCGCCCACGCCCAGTCTGGAGCCCAGGCGGGCGCAGGCCGGAGAGGGGCTGAGGTCCACAGGCCCGCGGGACTTGACCCATCACCAAGGGAACCGGCGGGACTTTCCGGGTTAAAGAGCGGGGGAGAGGCCCTCGGGGGTTATTTGTTGCTGTGTCTGTGGAATGCTGCTCAGAGAAGGGAGAGAGCGAGCTTTGGTTCTCATTGGACTTGGCGGGGTGGGGGTGGGGGGCACAGTGTCATGTTTTCTCGTTTGCCACCAGTTCTTAGTCACCCTTGGGATGACAGCCCGGGGCCTGGGGGCCCTCGGCAGCCTGGTCCTCCCCTGGACCACGGTGTTGCGGGCTCTCCACCCCAACCCTGGGAGACAGGGCTAGGGGGAGCCCCACCCTCCCTGGTGGAGCCTAAAGGCCATGTAGCCAACCGTGGTGCAGGGCACTGAGGACAGGGCCAGGGAGGGCCATGGACAGGCCCACTCAGAGGGCCTGTTTCCTCTTCCCTGTGATGTCCCTTGAACGAGGCCCTCCCAGAAGCCTCCAGTTCGCACTCGGCTGTCCCCTGAAGGAGCAGGACAGGCCCTCCTGCATAGCCCCGTCCCTGGAGGAGAGCCCTGGGCCCTGGCCAGCGGGGTCTGGGTGGAGCTGGGCAGTAAGGGGGCTGACCCAGGCCCCCAGTGCCCTGCACAGGCCTGGAGCCGTGGCCCAGGGCGGGGGCTGGGCCAGGGTCCCGCGGTGGGTGGTGTCGGGGATCCCGGTGGATCTGGAGGCCTGACCGAGGAAGACGGCTCAGGGATCCTTAGCCCCGGGTGCCGGGCCAGCAGTCTCTTTCCCTCCGAACTCTCCGGGCCCCTGTCTGCAGGTCCGCCCGCAGCAGTCCCTGGGGAGGTCAGGGCCCGGTCTCACACGTATGCATGGGTGAGCACCAGCCGTGTGCTGGTGACCCGGGCATAGCTCCTCGTGGAGCTACCACACCTCCTGGCTAGCCCAAGGCCGGGCACACAGTAGGGCCTCGGGGACGCTGGGAAGGGGAGGGGGAGCTGAGATTTTGCACTAAAGCCCCAATAGGAGCCACAGGTATAGAGAGGACCCCCTGCCCAGCCACGGCCCCCGGCTGACCCCGACACGCTGCCCAAGGCTGGGGTTCTGCAGAGCCCTCGGGTGCCCAGCGCCCGAAGATGCACGTCACGTTTTATGTAGAAAGAAGGTTTCCACTGATTTTAAAAAAGTTTGAAAGTGATTGGACACCTGGGCTCCCCTCCTCCCTCCCTCCATCTCTCAGGCTCCCACACGTGACCCTGACTGGTCTCCTTACGGTCACTGAAGCGACCTCCTCTGCCCGCCTGGCATCCCACACGGGTACAGCCGGAGAGAGCACCCCGTTCCCTCGCCCGCCTTCCTGTGGTCCCCAAGTGGGACGGGGAGGGGGTGCTCCGGACCCCAAAGGCAGGCCGCCCGCCTGCGCCAGTGCCTCGTCGACTGCATGCTGCCCCTCAGCATCCTCCACCCCCTCGTCCTTGAGCCCTCTCAGGGCCCTGGCCACACTGGGTCTCTACTCCGGGCTCCTGCAAGGGAACGCAGGTAGCCCTGCCCCAGGGCCTTTGAGCAAAGAGCCCGTGTGCCAGGCCCTGACCACACTGGGTCTCTACTCCGGGCTCCTGCAAGGGAACGCAGGTAGCCCTGCCCCAGGGCCTTTGAGCAAAGAGCCCGTGTGCCAGGCCCTGACCACACTGGGTCTCTACTCCGGGCTCCTGCAAGGGAACGCAGGTAGCCCTGCCCCAGGGCCTTTGAGCAAAGAGCCCGTGTGCCAGGCCCTGACCACACTGGGTCTCTACTCCGGGCTCCTGCAAGGGAACGCAGGTAGCCCTGCCCCAGGGCCTTTGAGCAAAGAGCCCGTGTGCCAGGCCCTGACCACACTGGGTCTCTACTCCGGGCTCCTGCAAGGGAACGCAGGTAGCCCTGCCCCAGGGCCTTTGAGCAAAGAGCCCATGTGCCAGGCCCTGACCACACTGGGTCTCTACTCCGGGCTCCTGCAAGGGAACGCAGGTAGCCCTGCCCCAAGGCCTTTGAGCAAACAGCCTGTGTGCCAGGCCCTGACCACACTGGGTCTCTACTCCGGGCTCCTGCAAGGGAACGCAGGTAGCCCTGCCCCAGGGCCTTTGGGCAAAGAGCCCATGTGCCAGGCCCTGGCCACACTGGGTCTCTACTCCGGGCTCCTGCAAGGGAACGCAGGTAGCCCTGCCCCAGGGCCTTTGGGCAAAGAGCCCGTGTGCCAGGCCCTAACCACACTGGGTCTCTACTCCGGGCTCCTGCAAGGGAACGCAGGTAGCCCTGCCCCAGGGCCTTTGAGCAAAGAGCCCATGTGCCAGGCCCTGACCACACTGGGTCTCTACTCCGGGCTCCTGCAAGGGAACGCAGGTAGCCCTGCCCCAGGGCCTTTGAGCAAACAGCCTGTGTGCCAGGCCCTGACCACACTGGGTCTCTACTCCGGGCTCCTGCAAGGGAACGCAGGTAGCCCTGCCCCAGGGCCTTTGAGCAAAGAACCCGTGTGCCAGGCCCTGACCACACTGGGTCTCTCCTCCGGGCTCCTGCAAGGGAACGCAGGTAGCCCTACCCCAGGGCCTTTGGGCAAAGAGCCCATGTGCTAGGCCTGAGGCTGGGCAGCCGCTGGGATCCCCAGAGCCTCCCTGCCAGCGGGTGCCCGACAGCACAGCCAGTGCCCGTCCTGCAGGAGAGCCTTCCAGCTGCCACTGGGCCTGCAAGTGACCAGAGCAGAGTGAGTCCCTCCATCCTGGCACACCCTCCGCTCTGCTCTGCTCTGCTCTGCCCTCCCCTGCCAGGTTGGGGGTGACCAGAGCAAAGTGAGTCCCTCCATCCTGGCACACCCTCCGCTCTGCTCTGCTCTGCTCTGCTCTGCCCTCCCCTGCCAGGTTGGGGGTGACCAGAGCAAAGTGAGTCCCTCCATCCTGGCACACCCTCCGCTCTGCTCTGCCCTCCCCTGCCAGGTTGTGGGTGGCTCACTCTGATAGGACCCTCAGGGTAGAAAGGGTAGGAGCCACCTTGGCATGGCCGGCACCTGTCTGTCTGCCTTAGCATATGCTGTTCCACTGCCTGGAAGGCCCTGCCTCTGGGTCTGTCGGGTGCGCTGAGTCAGCGCCCATGGCAGGGGCGGCATGTAGTGGGTGTGCAAGGCGCCCGGGCCCTGGCTCTCCTCTGTCTCTGTGGGCCTCTCACAAGCCCCCCTCGCCCTGCCCGCCCCTTCCCTTTCCCTTGTTCTGACGGGTGGGGTCTCCTGCTGTGGGCCCGGCCCCTCTGGTTTACATGTGGCTGAGCCCTGACCTCCGTGTCTGCTGGCTGGGGAAACATCACTTGTTTGTCCTGGCGGGCCAGTGAGCTGCTGCTCCTGTTTGTTTGGTTTGGGTGTTTTGTCTAGACAGGGGCAGGCGCTCATGAAGCCCGATGTCCTGGTCTGGACACAGGGCCCCCTGTCAGAGGGGCCCCTGACGTCCGTGGGGCTCCACACAGTGAGAGTCTGACCCCAAGGACATTGAGCGGTGGTGAGAACATGGGCCCAGCAGTCTGCAGACCACACAGGAGTCCCCCCAACTCAGACACTAGCCATTGGACCCTGGGCGCGTCCCTGACGCTTCCGGGCCTCGGTTTTCTCACCTGTGAAATGGGCCCTGGCAGAGCCAGCCCTCGGGGAAGGCGGGATCCCAGCGGCCGGGGGCGGTCTGGTTCAGACTCTGCCAAGACACTTAGCTCTTAGAGCAGAGCGGGACCATGTCTTTATCACTAATTTAAAGTTTGATGAATAATTAATAACCGTGAAAGATGAAAATAAACACAGGAACCCCACGAAGGGACACAGCCCAGCCCGCTCTCTCCAAGTCCACACCTCCAGCTGTGCTGGCAAAAGTTCCGGCCCAGCGCACGCACCGCCCCCTGCAGCGCGCTCCTCCCCTCCGCCTCCTCACCTCCCTTCCCCCGTGGAGCTCCGGCCAGCGTTCCCAGGCGTGTTTTTGTGGTTTTACTATATATGGATGAAGCCACAAACAAACACAGGCTCCCTGGCTTCGTGGCGGACGTGACGTGACTGCTGATGGTCCTCTGTGCGCCTTCGGATGCCTCATCGTCGCCGAGGTGCAGAGAAGCTCAAAACCACTTGAACTTCTCCAAGCCGCGCGGGAGCGGTGCTGAGTTAATTGCCTGTTCCTCATTCATTTCTCTCGCTTTACGTAAATAACTCCCAGTCTGTGCCCGGACTGCCCGTAAGCACATGCGGGGGCGTTCCCATTTGATCCCTGGAGCGCGTCTTTGTTCCGGAGCTCTTCTGGGGGGTCGGCCCAGAGTGGGGTTCCAGGGTGCACAACTGGATGTGGCCAGTGACTGCCTTTGACGCCCCAACACACGGGAGGGGCTGTCAAGAGTCGGGCTTTCCTCCAGCAGATGGGGGAGGACACACAGTGAATTTGGAGCCTAAGTAACAAAGCTTCATCATGCACGGGGGAGGGGGGTGGGGGGGGTGGGAGGGGGGGGTGTGTGTGTTCTTCCTGGGACCCAGATCCAGGGTGGGTGGGCAGGGACTGAATCTCCTGGTCAAGGCAAGGGTCCTGGGCTCAAGGTGATGTCTGGGGGCAAAACACGAACTTTCTTAGCAAGTCTGTTGACTGTCCTGGCCTTGGGGGCCCCCCTGCGGTGTCTGCCTGGTGGAAAGGTCACAGACTTCGCCTTCCCTGGAGGGAGAAATCTCTCATCTCAGGGCTGTGGTTGGAAGAGGGGCCCCCGAGGGGCCTCTTAGTGACAGGCACATTTTGTTAATTATAAACAGAGCGTAGCCCTGGCCTGGTGGCTCCGTGGATGGAGCGTTGTCCTGGTGCGCAGAGGTCGAGGGTTTGATCCCTGGTCAGGGAACCTGCAAAAGGCAACCAGTGAGTGCACAGCTAGACGGAGCAGCTGGGTGGAACAGCGAGTTGATGCTTCTCTCTCTTCCTTCTCCTCTTTCTCTCTAATCAATAGAAATTTTTTTAAATGAGCACAAATAACACAGTGATCTCCTCTTCTTATAAGGACACCAGTCACATTGGATGAAGACCCACCCTCGTGACCTCATTTTGCCTTAATCATTTCTGTAAGGACCCCCATCTCCAAATGCGGTCACATTCTGAGATCTTAGGGTCTGTATATGAGTTTGGAGGACACAGTTCAGCCATCACAGTGGCTAAGGGAGTGGCCAGAGTAACGACAGGCCTCTTCCCGACAGGACGCTCCTCGGTGGAGTCCCGAACTGGGAATCCGTGAGGACAGACGTTCGCAGGACGTGAGATCTTGATGCGTTCAGAGCCTTGCGCACCCGTGAACATGTGAAAATGTTTTCAGAATCCACTCCCTTGAACCTTGACCGTTTTACGCCTGCTCCGGTGCTCGTTTCAGCCAGTGTTTCCTACACCGAGGCCTTGGATAGAGCCCAGGGGCCCGACCCGGCGAGGCTCACATGGAACCACCGCAGGGCTGGTCCGGGTCTGAGCCCCTGCACCTGCGGGTGGAAAGTCAACCTGACACGTATACTTCCGCAGTTGCGTCCAGCTGCTCACCGCCCGCCGTCTGTCCGGCAGGGCTGTCGTCTCTCAGTCCGGAGCCCCAGGCCCAGACCCGCTCCCGCATCAGCATTGCGCTCTGGTCCAGGCCAGCTAGTGCTCCCTCCGCGGAGGCTCTGGGGAACCTTTCAGGCCGGTGGACAGAGAGAACGCTGCCCAGTGGGCCGTTTGTTCAGTGCTCACAACGCCTTCTGTGCCAACAGCCATGTGCGAGTCCTCCCGCCCTCCCTGATTCTGGAATACCAGTGTGTGTGTGTGTGTGTGTGTGTGTGCGCGCGCGCGCGCGCGCGCACACACACGGGGGTGGGGGGTGGGGGTGGGGTTTTCGGGGGTGGGGTTTTCCCCAGGTGTCCCCAGACCCTCCCTGTTACCAGATCTGAGGCTGCCACTGTGGGCCGTCCTTGGCCAGGCAGTATGGGGCTCATGGAGACCTCCTTCTCGGGTCTTGTCCCGGGAGGAGGAGGAGGAGGGCAGGGAGCAGGAAGAGACAGATCTGTTTTGGCCATAGGAAGAGAGGGACCTCAGGCGTACTAGGCAGGCTTCTGTTCTGTGGGTTCATACGTGGAGCCTCCACTATCCCCGGCACCCCGAGAACTCCAAGTGCAGCAAAAATGGTAGGAGGGGGATTTAGTCCATGCAGGGTGGACCCCCGCCCCGCCCTCTTGGTGTGGCCTCAGGAGCGTCCCCTACGTGGGCCACCGCGGCTCTGCCGGGAGTCCCTGCCTGCTCCATGCTGCCGTCATCCGCTGGGTTTTAAGCCGCGGTTCCACAAAGGACGGGATGAGGACACACAGGCAAAGAACTGTCCTCCTGCCCAGCTCACTATTTTTAAACGGTGCCTGCTTTTCAGTTTGTTTTTAAATGACGAGAGCACAGGGAACACACTGTTTATCTCGGCGTGCCTGGTCTTCCCAGCGCAGCCATTCATCACCTCCCAGCGGAGCCTGGACCCTCAAGCCACTGGCCTGTTCCCCTTCATAGAGCACGTGGCCCTGGGGGGGGGGGGCACTCTTTCAGGCCGCAGGGGGCTGTCCCACCAGGGCCGCTTCCCCCGGGAAGCGCCAGGCCTCTGAGAATGTGACCGGGCTCAGTGAAATCTTTCTAAAACGCGTTACCTACGACGCGGTCCCTGGCGGCCTTCAAGTATCAGCGATGAATAATTTAATAACCTTTTTCCTGGTGACTTGGGTCATTACAATTAATTTTAATAGCGACTAACGTTTTAGTAAGGCTTATATAAGATGATTTGTCTCCTCTAATCCTTAAAATAGCCCTATATGGTAAGGTCTGTTATCACCTCCATTGCAGACAGGGTCCCTGAGCCTCAGGGAGGTGAAGAAACCATGCCCGAGGTCACCCACCAGCATGTCACAGGGCTCACCACAAGGTCTCCAGCTGATGACAACGCTGTGACACCTGGTGCCCTGAGGGGACGCTGCCCTCTGCTGAACTGTTTGTCCCTATACTAAAACCGCTTTGCTTAAACTTCTTGCTGGACGGGTTTTTAGTTACTTCCCTTCTTAAAAAACAAATGTGGGCCCTGGCTGGTTGGCTCAGCGGTAGAGCGTCGGCCTGGCGTGCGGGGGACCTGGGTTCGATTCCCGGCCAGGGCACATAGGAGAAGCGCCCATTTGCTTCTCCACCCCCACCCCCTCCTTCCTCTCTGTCTCTCTCTTCCTCTTCCACAGCCAAGGCTCCATCAGAGCAAAGATAGCCTGGGCGCTGGGGATGGCTCCTTGGCCTCTGCCCCAGGCGCTAGAGTGGCTCTGGTCTCCACAGGGCGACACCCCGGAGGGGCAGATCATCGCCCCCTGGTGGGCAGAGCGTCGCCCCTGGTGGGCGTGCCGGGTGGATCCTGGTCAGGCACATGCGGAAGTCTGTCTGACTGTCTCTCCCCGTTTCCAGCTTCAGAAAAAAGAAAAAAAAAAAAGACAAAGACAAATGTGTTTCTGGGCCTTGGCCAGGGAGCTCAGTGAGTTAGAGTGTTGTCCCGACATGCCGAGGTTGTGAGTTCCAGTCCCGTACAGGGCACATACAAGAACCAACCAATGATGGCGTGAATGGGTGGGAATACAAATCGATGTTTCTCTCTCTGTCTCTCTCTCTCCCTTCCTCTCTCTCTAAAAATCAATTTTTTTAAAAATGGTGTTTCTGGCCCTGGCCAGTTGGCTCAGCGGTAGTGACGGCCCAGCGTTTGGATATCTTGGGGTCGATTCCAAGTCAGAGCTCACAGGAGGAGCGACCATCTCTTCCTACCCCTCCCACCCCCTTCCTCTCCTGCAGCCATGACTCAAATTGTTTGAGCAAGTTGGCCCCGGGCGCTAAGGATGGCTCCATGACCTCTGCCTCAGGCTCTGAAATAGCTCGGTTGCCAGCAATGGAACAACAGCTCCAGATGGGCAGAACATCGCCCTGTAGGGGGCTTGCCAGGTGGTTCCAGGTCGGGGCGCATGTGGGAGTCTGTCTCTCTGCCTCCCAGCCTCCCCGCCTCTCACTTAATAAAGAAATAAAATGAAATGGTGTTTCTGCTCTGGTCCACTTCTGTCTAGGAAACCAGGGGAGTGAGAGGGTTAGAAATGTGTGCAAACCGAGAGTGAGCAGGTGCTGGAGCAGGACCCGCGACTTGTCAGGGAGCGCGAGCAGAGCGCTGGCGGAGGTGTCGTGTGATGGAGAATCTGACAGCACAGGGGCTCTGTTCTTCCTGTTTCTAACCGCGTTCTGCGCTCTCATGCGGAATCCAGGAGAAGTCCTCACGGATTCCTTAGCGGCTGCCCCCGGGTATCCAGGGCACAATTGAACCCAGACCTCTGTGTGTTGTACGGGTGTCTGCTCCACGCAAGCTCAGGACCAGCGGTGGGGCACCTGGTAGCGTGATTCTCGGGAGTGGAACAGGGCTCGGGACACGCCGGGCATTGCCCACCCAGAGCCCCCCCTCCACCCCACCGCTCATCCCAAAGCCCCTCCCAGGGATAGTCTGCCCGGAAATGGAAGGGACGCAGGGGCACACGTTTCCTGGTGGGTGGGACTCAGGCAGGGCCCTGGGATACAGTGTGAATGCGGAACCCACAGAGGAGGAGGAGGAGGAGGAGGAGGAGGAGGGGGAGGTGTGAGGATCAGGAACGGGGATCAGGGGTTCGTCAGGGACTGGGACGCACACCCAAGGGACCGCTGGGGTGGCTGGGCAGCTCCGGTTTCTGACCCGGGTGGTGGTCACAGAGTGTTTCTCTGGAAAGGCTCATGAGGCCGGAGGTCTGTGTGGTCTTCTGCAGTCCCATTTTCTTTTATAGTAAAAGGAGTCTTTTAAAAGGAGCTGCTCGGATGGGACCTCGGCAGTGGGAACCCATGACTGCCAAGGCCCAGTCTCCTCTCTCAGGGTTGGGGAGCACAGAGCTTCCCGGCCGGGACGGGGCCACCTCAGGGCGCTCACAGACCATCTGTGCGGTCTTACTCCGTCCCACTCCGCCCCACACCATCTATCTCTTCTGTTACTTTTACTGCAGTAAGTTTGCTTCTGAGAGAAACTATACATTGTTGCTACAGTCAGAAAAGCACCACCACTTGTAACAAGTAGCAGGTAACTATAATAACATGCGCAGCTAGCAGGAAACGCCAGGGACTCAGTTGTAGCAAGGGGACTTTTGTCTGCGAAACCTCCGGGAAATAGTAACAATGGGGCTCAGAGGAGGATGACGCCCCAGCCTCTCCCTCCTTCACAGTCGGGAGGCTGGGACGAGAAATTAAAAGGGAGGCCGAGGGTGGTTCATGCCGCCCCGCGTCACCTAGTGGCGTCAGTCTGTGCCCGGGTGTCGGGAGACATGGGTGACCTGCACATTCGCAGCGTGGCTCTGGAGGAAGGGGCTTCAGTGGCCGACTCCAGGGGCTTGGAGGGCGGCCCCTCTCCAGAAGCAGGCGGAATGGGACAGAGAACCGGTCTCGCAGAGACAGGGAGGTGACCACAAAGATGGGGCCACCGGGGTGCCCGGGCAGTGTTGCTGCGTTGCCTGGAGACCCCTCCCCAGGGGACGAGCCAGCATGTGCTGAGCTCTGGGCCGTTCTCCGAGGAGTGGCCGTTTTCTCTGTTGGTTTGTGCTGGGATGTGTGCTCAGCTGCCCCTGGCCCCCCACTCTGCCCCCGGACTTCCCATGGGGGACTGGGCAGGGGACAGGGCAGGGGACTGGGCAGAGGACAGGGCAGGGGACAGGGCAGGGGACAGGGCAGGGGACTGAGCAGGGGACAGGGCAGGGGACAGGGCAGGGGACTGGGCAGGGGACAGGGCAGGGGGCTGGGCAGGGGACAGGACAGGGGACAGGGCAGGGGACAGGGCAGGGGGCTGGGCAGGGGACAGGACAGGGGACAGGGCAGGGGACTGGTTTGGATGCGCCCACCTCCCAGCAGGGTCATTGCTGCGCCCTCGGCTCTGGTTCCTCGCTGGGCTGTGGGGCCCTGCCGTCCGTCCCCCGGGGAGGGACCTAGGCGGACAACATCTACGATTGCATCATGTGTGTTTACCTGGGAACCAGAAACATTCTTTAAAAAGAGCGCCTGAAGGAAGGAAAGAGGAAAAGGCTTTGTCTCTCTCTGGGGCCGTGGGACTTGGGCTCCTGAGAGCAGCTCGCCGCTGCCCGTCTGCTGGGAGCTGCCCTGGGTGCCCCTCCGCCGTCCCGAGGCCTCTCTCTGCCCAGACTCGGCGCAGCTTGTGCCAGCACCTGGCACTCAGGGCACACTGGGTGTGCCCGTGCCCATTGACCAGGCTGGCCCTGTGCCCCAAGCGCCGAGCGCCCGGCCAGGGCAGTGACCGCCGGTGGACTCGTCAGCAGGAGGTGGGTTGTTCTGACGATTGAGTGGGAGGGAGGCAGGGGCAGCGGCCGTCCTCGCCTCGAGGGGCACCAGTGGGCGCCGAGCAGGGGCGTGGGGTTCCAGTGACTCGCTGGCGCTCACCGTCCTGGTGATGGGGCTGCCTCCTGGGAGGTCAGAGGATGGAAACACAGAACCTGGGCGAGGCCACTGGGCACACCCACAAACGTGGGTCAGAATGCCTGCTGCTGTTTGACCGTCGACTGTCCCCAAGGCCTGTAAGGGTACAAGCTCGGGGACCGGCCGTGCTGCAGTCCGACGGGCGTGGAGGGCCCAGGAGCCGAGTGCTGGCAGCGACCGTGACAGCGGGGGGGGGGGGGGGGGGGGGGGGGAGAGAACGAGGGGCCACACCTGCGCCAAGCACCCCTCTGTGCCCTCTTCCCAGGCGCCCGGCCGGGTAGGACACCTGGAAAAGGTGGTCTCCGAGAGGGTGACCCACAGCCCGCGCCTGTGGGAGCTGAAGGCAGCGCCTGGGCCGCCCTGGCTCCACCCTGTGCTGCATCCGGGCGTGGGCGCCTCCGGCAGGCAGGCAGGCACGGGGGACCTGCAGGGGCTGCCCTGAGTTGCATACGCCCTGGACAGCCAGGAGAGCCGCGTCGCAGGCCGAAAGACGCAGAGCTGGAGGGGCCCACGTGTGGCCCTGCAGTGACCAGGCCAGGCCAGGCTGGGCGCCCGGCGGTGGGGGGGGGGTCTAGCTCGTGGGAGGCTGCAGCCCGCCCACCAAGGGGCCCGCCACGGGGACCCTTTGCTCCTCTGCCTCTTTCCCGGCGAGCCCGGGGTCTGGACCCCCTTACGTCTCCAGCCGTCCCCGTCTCATGCGGTCTTCTGGCTTCTTGCTGTCTGAGGTCGCGCTGGCGGCCACCTGGCCCGTGTCCTCGAGGACGCCTGGCTTCTCCTCAGCCTTTTAAACTCTGAGCCTTCGGACGTGAGGGGGACGGTGGTTTCTGCTGCTTTAGTTTACGGTTTTGGGGCAGTTCTCAGGCCTTCAGGAGGGAGCGTTAGCCTCTCTTCTCTGTGTGTGTGACGGAAAATGTCAAACGTACACAGAGCAGAGAGGAGGTGGAACGGGGGCGCCGCAGCTCCCCGCTGTCGGCGCCGCCAAACCACCAGCCACGGCTGCCTCTCGTCTCCTCGGCGCCGGTTTAAAGTAGACCCCCCTGCTCCCCTCTGTCCCCCCGTTTCTTCTTCCTTCTGTTTGTCACTGCCGGCGGGGAGGCTTCCGGAGGTGAGAGCAGGGTCACATGACCGTCCACAGCCCTGACCGGCGTGCCAGCCCTGGAGAGCAGAAGGCAGGGAGTGGAGAAGGTTCCGGAAGGTCGGACCCCAGCTGACACCCCTGTGGCCCTGAGGAGCTCCTGGTGGGGTGGAGCCCACTTTCCCAGGGACTCCAGGCGCTGTCTCCCCCCCACCCCCCCGCCTGGCGTCCTGGTACCTGTGCCTGCCCACCAGGCGGCTGTGAGGGTCAGTCAGCTGGCGCTGGCTGTCACTGAGCACCTGCTGTATACACATCCCAGCAGTCTGTCGGACCCTCCAGGAGCCTTCATTGGCACCTATTGTTTGCTGAGTGCTGGCTGGGCACTGCATTGGCACCTACTGTTTGCTGAGTGCTGGCTGGGCACTGCATTGGCACCTACTGTTTGCTGAGTGCTGGCTGGGCACTGCATTGGCACCTACTGTTTGCTGAGTGCTGGCTGGGCACTGCATTGGCACCTACTGTTTGCTGAGTGCTGGCTGGGCACTGCATTGGCACCTACTGTTTGCTGAGTGCTGGCTGGGCACTGCATTGGCACCTACTGTTTGCTGAGTGCTGGCTGGGCACTGCGGGGGGCGGGTTCTCTCCCTGCTCCCCCAGCCCCCGGGGCCACCTGCCCCTTGGAAAACCATCTTGTCCCCCCTCCCTGGGCTCGGGCAAGAGCTCCTCTGTCCCCCGCAGGGTACGGCACCCCTCACTCTTTACGACTTTCAGCGCGGCGGTGCCTCTGGGGGTGCGTTTCCCAACAGTCAGAGGAGCGCACGGTCACGGTGGAGACTCAGACAGGACCCACCAAGAAGGCCCCTGGCCGCGCACACGGCTCACACGCAGATGTTGACAGTGCTCATCAAGGTCGCTCTGTGCCGCGGCAGCACTTGGCCCTCGGCACCGCCAAGCGCCCTCGCCCTTTGCCAGGGCACGGCCAGCATCCCACCCCCACCCACCCATCGATGGGACTTTCCTGTGGGAAAACCACAGGGCGCATCCTCCCTGCCGGGGGGTCTCCACACACCTGTGGGTTCAACGGCATTTTATTCCCGGGGAGTCAATTTCCAGAAGTCAGGTCATTGGCTTAAGGGACGCGTGTCCTGGGTGATGTGTTCACGTTCACACACTGCCCCCCTCCCCTCGTCCCTCCACGGGACCTGACTCCCAGCGGGGCCAGGGCAGGGCCGAGTGTTGACAGGAAGTCCGCCAGGCTGGCCGGAGAGCACCAGGGAGCAGCCAGAGAGCAGGGCGCGTCCCCCTGACCGGCAGGCCTCGGGCTATGTCTGCTCTGCCTGGCCAGCAGACAGGAGCTGGCTGTGTCCAGCCCCGCGCCAGGCCCCTTGGGGACGCAGAGTGTAAGACACATCCAACCCGAATGTCCTCTCCTCCCAGGGCCTCTGCCGGGCTCACCCGGGCCCCTCAGGACCCTTTGCAGTCCCAGCCCCAGGCAGGCTGCCCAAGGCTCAGCAGCCACAATGACACCCATGCCCGGTCCCCTTGGGACTGGGTGAGTCACACAGCTGGTCACATGTGCCCTTCGGCAGTGGCGCAAAAGTCTCCTTCTTCCCCGGGGCCTTCGGGTCTTTCTTCCGCTTTGGAGCTGGTAGGAAGAACTGAGCTCGGCAGGTCTGTCTCCCTGGTTTTGCCTTCATTGGCTCTGCTGCTTTCAGGGAGGACAGCCTGGAGGAGGTGGCCATGTGGACTCAGGACACGGGACCCTCCTACACACCAGATGATCCAGGAGTCTGGCCCCATGTGGGACCCAGGAGCTCCCTTGCCCTGGGGCTATTTCCCCTGAAACAGAGGGGAGCATTTCAAGACTGATAAGGGTGCCCAGGGGTGAGCACCTGTGGGCAGGCCGGGTTTCCTGGAGGAGTTCGCAAAGGCGGGCACAGACAGAGGGGTGTCAGAGGCACACCTTGTGCCCAGGGCCAGCCTTCCAGTGGTGGCCACGTCTCTCGGTGACCCCATTGCCTTCGGTGTTGTTTTTAGCCATCACCTGCTGCTCACGCAATGCCTGCTGGTGCTTTGTGCCTGGGAACTTTTCATTTCGTAGCATGACCAGTGTGTCGGGGAACAGGTCTTGGAGCTTTGACAGTGAGCCCTGTCCTCTGCCCTCTTCCTGGGCAGCCATCAGCCTGGCGGCTCCAGGGGGAGAGACCCTGGAGGTCTCCAGATTCTTGTCCGTGTCTTTTTTTATTTTTCCAAAGTGAGAAGCAGGGAGGCAGTCAAACAGACTCCCACATGTGCCTGACCGGGATCCACCCGGCACGCCCACCAGGGGGCGATGCTCTGCCCATCTGGGGCGTTGCTCTGTTGCAACCAGAGCCATTCTAGTGCCTGAGGCAGAGGCCATGGAGCTATCCTCAGCGCCCGGGCCAACTTTGCTCCAATGGAGCCTTGGCTGCGGGAGGAGAAGAGAGAGACAGAGAGGAAGGGGGGGGGGGGTGGAGAAGCAAATGGGCGCTTCTCCTGTGTGCCCTGGTGGGGAATCAAACCCAGGACTTCCACACGCCAGGCTGATACTCTACCGCTGAGCCAACTAACCAGGGCCTGATTCTCATTTCTTATTGGTCTCTTTGGGGACCCTCCCGTCTTCTGGGCCCAGCTGATGTCACACTGACACTGTCTCACCAGGAAGCAGGGCATCCTCATATGCGGTTTGCTCGGCGCCAGGACAGTGGGCTTGAGGGTCCGATGAGCAAAGAGGAGCTGGTGGCCGGGCCTGGGGGCCTGCAGGCTTAGTCACCGCATCCTCAGTTCAGGTCACCTCCCTGGACATTGGGGGGGGGGTGCTTGGCCCAGGGGCAGGCTGGTCCTGCCTGACTGGCAGGGCTGCTTTCTCCGCCAGACTCATGACTTCTGACAGAACCAGTTTCCCTGTTAAGCCCTAGGGAGGGGCCGGCGGAGGCTGCCGCCCACCGCCGGACAAGGGGTCACAGGGGTGTCTCGTCTCCGTGGCTGCTTGTCCCCGAAGGGTCCTGAAGGCAGGGCTCCTGCTGCTCCACAGCTGCCCGCCCAGCTGGTCACCGGGTGAATAAGGCCCGCAGGCCCCACTGGGCCGGGAGCGGTGCAGGCGGCCTTCACCTGGTGGGTGAGGACCTGCAGGACCAGGCCGCGGGAGAGGCGGCACACAGCCATGCTCCGCGGCCGGTTCTAACAGCCCAGGGCTGCCCGACGTACTCCGCACGGGGTCTGGGGGTGGGGGACTGGGTGGCCCGTCCACCCAGAGGGGCCCTCGGCTCTTAGGAGCTGGCCGGGCAGGCTGGGGGGTATATCACGGAGGCAGTGAGCCTTGTGCCGTGGGGACCACAGCCCAGTCGACGTTCCTGTCCTGGCTCTCCAAACAGTCTCGGCAGGTGTGGGCCGCCCCCTCACTGTGGGGTGATGGGAGGGGCGGGGGTGGGGGACAGGCACTAATCTGGGCCCAGGAGAGCCAGCTCGCTCTCCTGCCTCAGTTACTGCATCTGTAAAACGGAGAGAAGGCAAGGAACAGAGCACTTGAACGCTGGGGGTCTCTTCTGCTTCCAAGATCTAGGACCTTTCAGCGCTTAACGGGTGGGAGGCGGACAGGAGGGGAGGAGGGGCATCGCGTGCATGCCTCCCACCCCCCGCTGGCTGGGTCAGCGCCTGGCCGGGCGCTGCTGCTTCTGCTGCGTGAGAGCTGGGACCCCTGGAGCAAAGGGGGGCTCTTCAGTGTATACAAGGACCACCCACTCGCAACATCAGTGAAGCTGGGCCCCCATCCTGACCCCTCCGTGCGACTCAATTGTGATGAAACCCCGAAATCCATTTCCAGAAAGCCTTGGTGTGAGAAGGAGTGGAAGCCCCGCTCCGAGGGGGACCCAGGGGGCTGGTGGGGCTGCACCTCTGTGCCAGGGAGGGAAGGTGTCTGGGGTCCACGTCCTCCCCCCGGGTAGCCACCTGTGACCTGTCCGGCCCCACCACCAGGGAGGGGAGGTGTCTGGGGTCCACGTCCTTCCCCCGGGTGGTCACCTAACTGCGTCCTGTCAGGCCCCACCACCAGGGAGGGAAGGTGTCTGGGGTCCACGTCCTCCCCCCGGGTGGCCACCTGTGACCTGTCAGGCCCCACCACCAGGGAGGGAAGGTGTCTGGGGTCCACGACCCCCCCCCCCGGGTGGCCACCTAACTGCGTCCTGTCCGGCCCCACCACCAGGGAGGGAAGGTGTCTGGGGTCCACGACCCCCCCCCCCCGGGTGGCCACCTGTGACCTGTCAGGCCCCACCACCAGGGAGGGGAGGTGTCTGGGGTCCACGTCCTCCCCCCGGGTGGCCACCTGTGACCTGTCAGGCCCCACCACCAGGGAGGGAAGGTGTCTGGGGTCCACGACCCCCCCCCCCCGGGTGGCCACCTAACTGCGTCCTGTCCGGCCCCACCACCAGGGAGGGAAGGTGTCTGGGGTCCACGACCCCCCCCCCCGGGTGGCCACCTGTGACCTGTCAGGCCCCACCACCAGGGAGGGGAGGTGTCTGGGGTCCACGTCCTCCCCCCGGGTGGCCACCTGTGACCTGTCAGGCCCCACCACCAGGGAGGGAAGGTGTCTGGGGTCCACGACCCCCCCCCCCGGGTGGCCACCTAACTGCGTCCTGTCCGGCCCCACCACCAGGGAGGGAAGGTGTCCCGGGTCCACGACCCCCCCCCGGGTGGCCACCTGTGACCTGTCAGGCCCCACCACCAGGGAGGGAAGGTGTCTGGGGTCCACGACCCCCCCCCCCGGGTGGCCACCTAACTGCGTCCTGTCAGGCCCCACCACCAGGGAGGGGAGGTGTCTGGGGTCCACGACCCCCCCCCCCGGGTGGCCACCTGTGACCTGTCAGGCCCCACCACCAGGGAGGGAAGGTGTCTGGGGTCCACGACCCCCCCCCGTGTGGCCACCTAACTGTGACCTGTCAGGCCCCACCACCAGGGAGGGAAGGTGTCTGGGGTCCACGACCCCCCCCCCGGGTGGCCACCTAACTGCGTCCTGTCCGGACCCCACCACCAGGGAGGGAAGGTGTCTGGGGTCCACGACCCCCCCCCCCCGGGTGGCCACCTGTGACCTGTCAGGCCCCACCACCAGGGAGGGAAGGTGTCTGGGGTCCACGACCCCCCCCAGGTGGTCACCTAACTGCTACCTGTCAGGCCCCACCACCAGGGCAGCAGGCGCCAGCGGGACAGTCTGTCTCCCAGGGTGGCACGTGGGCAGGAGCCCAGCGGGAGGGCTGGTGAGGAGGCGTCCGGGTGGCATTAGCACCCCTGGGAGGGTCCCCCAGCTGTGCCAAGGGCTTCAGAACAGAGGTTAGCCCCTGGCTCGGAGATGAGCATCTCTTCTAGATGTGGCCCTGAGGCCAGTGCTGGTCTGAGAGCCAGGCAGGGTCCCCGACCTCCTGGCTGGGCTCCTGACCTCGCCTCCCCATTGTCCCCTCCCCGTCCCCCCGTGGTCCTGCTGGGTCACACGGCCCCTGAGAGCAGCACTGCCAGGCTGCAGTTTGCACCCGAACATCAACCTCTCCTTCCCCTGGGGCCGGCCGGGCAGCTGGGTGTGGGTGGGGCGCCATGGGTCAGCACTCAGCGGGGACCACATCCGACCCAGTCGCCTGGCTGGGGCTTCCTAGAACTGGGAGGGGAGTGGTCAGCTGCAGAGGAAGTGGCCAGGGGGTGGTGCCCGGGGCGGCTGACCATGGCCCCGAGCTCGCTGTTGGCTCACTGTCGGTCAGGAGGTCAGGTGGGTAGGTGCCAGGGGCGTGCCCGGACCCGCAGCCGCCTGACCTGGCTGAGTCAGCCAGAGAACCTCAAGGTGTGGCTGTCACTGTCCCCTGAGCAGGGCAAGCCACTTCCTGCCGCTCTCCCCGGGGCTGGGGCTGAGCCACTCAGCTGCCCTATCTGAGGAAATGTTTCTCTGGGGAAGCCCCACACCCCCACACACCCCCACACACCCCCTCCCTCTGGGGCTTGGCCCCCTGACCTTCCCTTCTGTCCCTCCTGTCAGCCATCTCCCCAGGGCAGAAGGCAGCTTGAAGTGTGTCACCTCCAGAGGACCTGGGCTGGGCTTGAGCCACAAGACCTTAGGCTGGTCTTTTCCCCTCTTGAGTCCTTGCTTTCTGCATCTTTCTCATTTATTGTATATTTTATTGATTGGTTTTTAGAGAGAGAGAGAGAGAAAAGTTGATTCGTTGTCCCACGGATTGACACACTCACTGGTGGACTCTCGTGTGTGCCCTGCCCGGGGGTAGAGCTCACCACCCTGGCCTATAGGGTCGGCGCTCTAACCAGCTGAGCCACCAGCCGGGGCAGTTTCTGCATGTTTGAAACGGGGTGATGAGCTCTGCTCCCCCCCCCCCTCCGGTGTCGTAGGATCAAATCAGATGGGAAAACTCACCCAAGGATCTGGGGCACTTTGAGGGTCCATCAGCACGTAGGATTGAAAAAGACACACACCCCCTTGCCCCGCCCCGGGTCCGAAGTCCCGAACACTGGTCTGGACCCATCACGAATGCGTCTGCACCCCCAAATGCATGCCGGGGCTCTTGGACGAAGCTGCTGTTTCCACGGGGGCTGCTCATGCCGCCCAGTTTGAGCCCCTTCTGGGAGGTCTACGGCTGGTCTGGCGAGGGTCTGGATCCTGGGGCTGGTGTCTGCTCTCGGGGGCGGGGGCGGCTGTCGCTGGGCTCAGGTGGCTCTGGGGACCGGGCTGGTGTCTGCTCTCAGGGGTGGGGGCGGCTGTCGCTGGGCTCAGGTGGCTCTGGGGACCGGGCTGGTGTCTGCTCTCAGGGGTGGGGGCGGCTGTCGCTGGGCTCAGGTGGCTCTGGGGACCGGGCTGGTGTCAGCTCTCGGGGGCGGGGGCAGCTGGCATGGGTCTGGATCCTGGGGCTGGTGTCTGCTCTCGGGGGTGGGGGCGGCTGTCGCTGGGCTCAGGTGGCTCTGGGGACCTGGGTGGTTTTCTTTGTCCTCGGGTTGGTCACTAGCACTAGGGCGAGTGTCTGGAGGGCAGGAGAGAGCCGCCAGTCCCTGTGCCCCCTGTGTGGTAGTGAGGCGGGGCTGCTGTCCTTCCCTGGGACCCCCTGATGACTGCTCCGTGGGGTGTGCGGAGGGCGGAGAGCCGGGCAGGTGGGTTTATGCCACTCCGTCCCGGGCCAACCTGTGATTTTCCCGAATCCTGGTCAGACCCGCCTGATTCGGGCTGACGTGTGTGCGTGCGGGCGCCTCTGGTGGTGGAGGCCGGACCGGACCGTGTGTGCCTGCCTCTGCTCCCACCAGTGGCAGTGACGGCGGCCCACGCCACATGCCCTGCCCAGGAAGCCCTGTCCACTTCCCTGCAGCACAGCCGGGCCGCCCCTCGCCCTGGGCGCTGGTGAGAAAGCCAGCTAGGCACCTGCGGGCACAGGGGGTGGGTTCCCACGTCGTTTGTTTTTTCTCTCTCTCTCTCTTTGCGGGGGGAGGAGCTTCTTCCAACTCTGCCACCCCCTCACTTACAACTAGGGACTCAGAGACGGGCATGGCTAGCTGAGACCACACAGCCGTTAGAGGCAGGGCTGGGCACCGTCCCCAGCTCTGTGTGGTCCCCAGATGGGGGTGGCCGGGAGTAATGTGGTCAGCATCGTCCCCCCACCCCTGCAGGTGAGACGTGATTCCGTCTCAGCCCCCGGCCATCCTGTGGAGAGCTGAGACTTGGCGACTTCTGGCTCCGGCTGACGTGTGTCCGCCTGTGCGGCCTTGATAAGGCACAGTGACCTTTCTTTACAAGGATCCCATTATTCGGGCCTGAAGGTGGGCGTCGGGTGGTGGGGGAGGGGCCGGCCCCGTGCCACCTGCCGCGGGACTGGGGTGGGCTGGGCGCCTCCCCTCCAGGCCTGGTTGTGGGCGCTGGACCAGAGGGCTTGTCACCTGCCCAGTGCTTGAACAAGCGCCCGAACTCGGGGACTGAGGGTGGGATGGGCCGGGTCAGAGCCTGCCCCGCACCCCCTGCTCTGAGCCAGCACCACGTGGACCCACCTCTCGGTGATGTTGGGGCACGGCTCACACAGCGTGAGAGGGCCAAGCTGGGTCCGAGCTGACTCCCTCCTGTGCTCTGCCCCGTCCCCCCAGCCTGACAGGGTCTGCTGACTCCCTCCTGTGCTCTGCCCCGTCCCCCCAGCCTGACAGGGTCTGCTGGCCCTCCTGTGCTCTGCCCCGTCCCCCCAGCCTGACGGGGTCCGAGCTGACTCCCTCCTGTGCTCTGCCCCGTCCCCCCAGCCTGACAGGGTCTGCTGGCCCTCCTGTGCTCTGCCCTGTCCCCCCAGCCTGACGGGGTCCGAGCTGACTCCCTCCTGTGCTCTGCCCCGTCCCCCCAGCCTGACAGGGTCTGCTGGCCCTCCTGTGCTCTGCCTTGTCCCCCCAGCCTGACAGGGTCTGCTGGCCCTCCTGTGCTCTGCCCTGTCCCCCAGCCTGACAGGGTCTGCTGGCCCTCCTGTGCTCTGCCCTGTCCCCCCAGCCTGACAGGGTCTGCTGGCCCTCCTGTGCTCTGCCCTGTCCCCCCAGCCTGACAGGGTCTGCTGGCCCTCCTGTGCTCTGCCTTGTCCCCCCAGCCTGACAGGGTCTGCTGGCCCTCCTGTGCTCTGCCCCGTCCCCCCAGCCTGACAGGGTCTGCTGGCCCTCCTGTGCTCTGCCCCGTCCCCCCAGCCTGACAGGGTCCGAGCTGACTCCCTCCTGTGCTCTGCCCCGTCCCCCCAGCCTGACAGGGTCTGCTGGCCCTCCTGTGCTCTGCCCCGTCCCCCCAGCCTGACAGGGTCTGCTGGCCCTCCGGGTGCCAGACCTCCTACCTCCTGCCCGGGCCCCGAGGCCAGGGCCACATTCCACGGCTGCGCTGCCTGCACAGGGCCCTCCAATCTCTACGACAGCTAGCGTGGGGGTGGCAGGTGGCCAGACAGTGACCTCACCAGGGGCATGGGGGAAATCAGCCCCAAACTGACCCTGGCCACCTCTCAGAGGACCCTTCCTGACCCGCAGACGAGGAGGGAGGAAGCCCAGGCCTCCGCTCTGACACCCGCATGCACCCCGGGGCCCCTGGGGTTACGGAGCCGTGCAGCCTGCTGGTGCAGGTCCCCTGCTCCCTGTGCCGGGGGGACGCAGTGGACGGACAGACAGACACACACACAGGACATGGCTACCCCCCCCCCAAGGAGAACTTGCATCCTGTGGGGGAAGAGCTCACAGAACTAGTGAACGTCAAGGGGAAGGCCGCAGGAATTTGCCGAGTTGTGGGGAATTCACATCGGGCTGGAGACGGGAGGGGCCGCCCTCTGGGAAGTGACATTTAAGCTCAGTGTGGAATTCGAGAAGGACCCAGCCCCTGCAGATGTGGGCGAGGGCGTCCGTCCAGGGCGGGTACGGGCGGGGGGGGGGGGGCCTGAGCAGGGGCCCCTGCGGGTGGTGACCTTGGCATTGTCAGGGGACATGCAGGACCTCCAGTGCGCCCGGGCGGCAGGGGTGGTGACGCCCGGAATACCACAGGAGACTGAGGCCAGGCTGTGCTCTCCTGCAGCGAGGAGCACAGGTGACACTACCTGGATTTACCTCTGCGGTAAACAGGAGATCCCCCCTTTGACCCCACCGAGGTAACCCGTCCGGTGAGCGGGAGACGGCCCTCCACGGCAGCCAGCCAGGGGTGGGCACTGGGGGCACCAGGGACGGGTGCCTTCAGGAGACCTGTGCAGACCCTGGGGCCACCCAGTAAGAGGTGCCACCTTCCCGGTCTGAGCCGATGGCTTGCAGGGGCCCTGGTCTGGGGGGTGAGGGGGAGCCAGTGACAGGATGCAGAGGGGACACGCACTGTACACACAGCTCGTATTGCATTTGCATTGGTGGGTGTCAGTTCCATGCCACAGCTCAGTCATTTGAACATCACTTCTGATGTGTCTGATTATTGGGCAAATGGAAAGGAACCGGAATGGGGCGAGGGGGGGGGGGGGTCGGAATCAGGTTGCTCCGACAACTGCCTAGAAAGAGTCATGGAAGGAGGGAGGGCACGGAGGTTGGATGGGTAGATGGTGGATAGATGGAAGATAGGTGGATGGGCAGATACATGGCTGCTTGGACGCATGGATGGTGGACGCATGGATGGATGGGTGGATGGATGGATGGATGGAAGGTAGATGGGTAAATGGATGGGTGGATGAGTGGATGGATGGATGGATGGATGGATGGATGAGTGGGTGGGTGGACACATGGATGGGTGGATGGATGGATGGATGGAAGGTAGATGGGTAAATGGATGGGTGGATGAGTGGATGGATGGATGGATGGATGGATGGATGGAAAGATGGGTGGATGAGTGGATGGGTGGGTGGATAGATGATGGGTGGGTGAATGGGTGGTGGGTGGATGGGTGGGTAGATGAGTTCTGAGCAGGTGAATGGATGGGTAGAGAGATGAGTGGACTGCCTGGAGGTTGGGTAGGTGGATAGAAAGGCAAGCAGGGAGATGGATGGTGAGTGGACCATGGATGGGTCCGTGGATGGGTCCAGGGATGGGTAGATGGATGGTTTTGTCATCAGCCCAGTGTGGCTCGAGCCATAGGCATTGTCAGTTAGCTGTGTGACTTTGGGCCCAAATTCCAACCTCTTAGAAACCAGTTCTCCCACCTGTAAAATGGCAAAGGTGACCATCTCAGCCAGATGACTAGGAAGAGAGGCCTGGCGGGGCTGGCCTGGCCCCCTGCGGCCTTGGAGCCCTCACTCTGCCCCCTGGGCAGTGCGCACGTAGGAGGTTTGGGGCTGCCCACTCCCAAAGCCCCTCCCAGCTCACCAGCCCACCCCATCACAGCAGGAAAGGGTCGGTCTGTCCTCTCCCTGCCCAGGAAGGCCCAGGGCCATGGGAGAAAATGGAGCCATTGTCCTGAACTTGGCAAGAAGCCACTGGCCCATCCAGGGAGGCGGCAGGCGGCAGCCCTGGGCCTGGAGGAGAGGTCAGTCCTTGGACTTTCTGGGGCAGGGCCCTGAGAGGGGACAGACCCCAGGATTAGGCGCCGAGTTCTGATCTTCCAACCCCCCTACCTGCCGGCGACCACAGGGCAAGGCCTTCAGCTCCTGGAGCCATGATTTTGCCATCTGTAAACTGGGCTGACGTCGGAAGGGACCGTGCCATCACCGGTCAGGTGCTGGCCTCAGCCTTACCGGGGGTGGGGCTCCGAGGGGGACAGTGGAGGGAGGTGACTGCTCTTTCCTCAGTCCAGTCAGGGAGGAGGCACAGACCTGCCCGTGGGCCGCGGGCGTGGCCCGGGTGGGCCGCAGGGCCCCCTCGTGGCTGCTCCCGCTGTCGGGGCGGGGAGTAGGTGCCGGGAGGCAGGGAGGAATTTCATCCGGGAGCGGGGGGGGGGGGGGGGGGCCTCAAACTGAGGGGGGTTCCGGTGCACCTCGATTAAAGCACGCCCGTGCTTTCTCTGCGCGTGAGGGCATTTGGGACGTGCGCAAGCCGGCGGCGGGGAGGGCTGGACCGTAGCCGTGCGGGTGGGCGGGCAGGGTCTCACGTAGGGGTCAGCCTCCTGCCAGCCACACCCTGGCGCTCTGGGTCTCCGGACGGTCCCGCCTGCCTGCGTCCCCTCTCTCTGGGCGGCTCCAGGCTGCCTCCCCCGCGTGCGACAGCGGCTGCCCCTCCCCCACAGTGACGCTCCATCACGGGGGAGGGAAAGTCTGACGGCTGGAGTCTCAGGGCCACGCTGCTGGGGCCAGGGTCCCCTCGAGCCCATTGGGTGCTGGGTTCTGGGGGCAGCTGGTTCTCAGGAGAAAGCCATCTGCCAGGCTTGTGACAGGCTCTGCTTCTGACATGGCTGGGCTGTCACGAGCCCCCGCGCCGGCCCGGAAAGCCGGAGCCGGGCTGTGCAGCTGCCCTGGGCCCTCCGTCCGTCTCCTGCGGACCTGCCGGTCCCCGGGGCCCTGCCCTGCCTCTCGGAGACGTCCCCTGAGCGGGGTCCCGGGGGCAGGATGGGGCGGACCCCGCCCGCCGCTCAGCCTAATGTCTCTGGTGTCCCTGGTCCCCTCCCCGAGGTGGGTGGGAGGATGCCACCTCCGGCCCCAGCCCGTGGCCCCCGCGCTGCCCCTGGTCTGGTGCTGGGGTGCGACCCTCTGCTCTCTCCTCTTTCCTCCCAGAAACCGCCCAGCGCCCCCGCCATGAAGGAGGAGGCCTTCCTGCGCCGCCGCCCCTCCCTCGGCCCGCCCGCCTCCACCCCGCAGAGAGCTGACCCCCGGAGACTCACCGGGAGCCCGCTTTTCAGCAGAGAGAATGAGCTGGACCCTCTCAGCCCAGGTCAGTGCCCATGGCGTCCCGGCGAGCTGGGGCGGGGGGCGGGGGGCCTCAGGCAGGTCCCTTCCCCTCGCTGTGCTGTCTGGGCCGGGGGCCTCAGGCAGGTCCCTTCCCCTCGCTGTGCTGTCTGGGTGGGTGAGGGCCTCAGGCAGGTCCCTTCCCCTCGCTGTGCTGTCTGGGTGGGTGGGGGCCTCAGGCAGGTCCCTTCCCCTCGCTGTGCTGTCTGGGTGGGTGAGGGCCTCAGGCAGGTCCCTTCCCCTCGCTGTGCTGTCTGGGCCGGGGGCCTCAGGCAGGTCCCTTCCCCTCGCTGTGCTGTCTGGGCCGGGGGCCTCAGGCAGGTCCCTTCCCCTCGCTGTGCTGTCTGGGTGGGTGGGGGCCTCAGGCAGGTCCCTTCCCCTCGCTGTGCTGTCTGGGTGGGTGAGGGCCGCAGCCCTGTTCAG